>NC_025996.2:7995861-8295861 GCF_000442705.2 Elaeis guineensis | reverse complement strand
CCAACAGCTCCTTATACAGAATGGGTGAGTATTGGTGCTACCTCCACCACCTTCAGCAGCAACAATGAGGACAATCATGGTTTTTTTGTACCACGGCAACACCAGGCTGCTACAAGGGGCAGTGCAGCAGCAGTAGCAGTGTGGTGGCAACTGTTGTTGCCATCATACAGAAAAGTGTAAAACGGTAGTGTTGTTTATGTATTAGTGTTTTATTTCTTTCTCTCTTTTTTTTTAAGATGTTTAACCTCTAGGCACCCACCTAGCACCGAGATGCTATAGAAACCCTATCCCATCCAATATAAATCCTATTATTTTCCAAATATCAAAACTAAAATTATACACCATATCAATAAATATAAATCAATTGAAAAAAGAAACAAAATAAACCTGAATTGGTGTTGGCTTATGGTATCCCAATGCTTGACAAGCTCTAAGTAAAGAGCGAGATAAGTTCAGCTCAATAAAAGAATTTGCATGGAATGATGCTCCATCAGATGATGCAAAAAAAGCATCTGCCCCTCCACTCGTATTTTTACCATCAGGCTTTCGAAATTTATGATTTTCCTGGTGATTCAGAGAACATTAGCGAAAATGTGTTTATCATTCTACAAACAAGTACCAATTTCAAATATATGAATGCATAATACAGCAGAGATCAGGGCATAGAAAGAAAAAGACATTAACAAAAAAAATTAAACAGATGACCATACACTCATCGATGACATTTATTAGAAGGACCATCACGAATAGCATCAACAAGCATTTAGAAACTCCTCTCCATACCATCAATATAACAAGCTCATTTGCTATGGAATTAGGATCTATCCTAGTTCCAGAATAGCATAAAAATGCAAACGCAGAATCCACGAGAGGTTCAAATCTATGAGTTAACATAATGAATAGGCCATATGTAATGAAGTCTAATTGGTATCATCATTCCCATCATCAAAGTTAGGTTGTTCTCAGATAGGGCAGCCGGCAGCCCAGGTAACTATTCTACCGTCAAGAAGGGAATAGTATCCAAAGATCAAAAAAAGAAAGATGAGATGTATGCGACCACTCAGGCCCCTCATCAACACATGACATTTTTTTATGTGTCCTGCTTTTGCTTATGAATTTTCCCAGTTCCTGTAAAACAGAAACTGATGACCATGTTTTTGTATGCAAATATTTAGTTCTTTGTTTGCCGAATATGATAATTCATACCCAATACTAGTTGTTAAGTCAAACAACAGCATTTGGCATGTGGTTTAGTAATATAAAATTGTGCAGTAATGCATCCTAACAAAACAGTATGATCATCCAGTTTATATTAGAATAGATGCAGATCTGGCGCTCTAAAAACTAATATTCAACATGCATGCACCTCAAGCGCCGAACAGATGGTTCCTGAATAGCGCTTGCTTTTTGTTGTTTTCAAATTTAAACTATTTTTTAAAAAAAATGAGAAGAGAGACAGGGGGATGTGCAGATGAGGGAGGGCAATTACATGGGACAACCTGGCACTTGAGGACAGAGCACTTGAATATTTTAATCAAAAAAAGACAGGATGTCCAACACCAAACATGGCTGGACTCAACCTTTTGCAGTCATACATCAGATACCATAAGCAAGAGCCACAGAAGACTGATGAGGCTTATAAGTTTTATATCCAGTTGAAAATAATTTACTAAGTGTTGATTTGTTCGGATTTGATGGTGAATCCATTTTGATCTTATCTGGTGGTGTAGGAAAAGCCCAAAGTGCAAAAGATCAGTAAACTTAAACAAAAAATAGATTGTCTTTAAAGTAAATTTTGAAAAAGCCCAATGTTCCAGGAAGCTACCAAAGAGTATCTCTCATTTAATTAATATCACTTACCGAATTAATCAGGGGGTACTCAGAAGTTCAAAATTTGACTTAAGGACAATTTATTTTGATTATTAGTAGTTTTATCAGTAGGCATCTATGTCACTGAAGCTTTAATTAGACTGGCAGATCTTTGGATGATTATATTATCCATATTAGCATATCTTGAGGGTTCTTGATCTGTTAGAGATCAAGCATAGCAAGATTTTCGATGATTTCTTATTGATGATTTTCTTAGGCATTCTGTGATGGATTTCATGTCTTCATCTCTTCTACTTCTCTTCTTTCTTAAATCTTGGTTTCACCACACATAAAGCACAACGTAGAAATTAAATTTTTATTTGTTGGCATCCAAGAAAAAGTTTTGTGACAAAGATCTCTGTTTTGTCTCTTCATTTCACATTGAAATTAAAGATTGAAGCAATTATTAATCGAAAGCATGACACGTTGGAAGGAAAAATGAAAATCCTAAAAGATCAATGATCATGTTTTTGCACTTAGAATGTTGTTCAATGATCATCATCAGGAATTTTAGTGATGAATAATGTTTAGCGTATCCCATCATGCAGTGAAAAGCGTATGTCAACCAGGTTTTTCGTGAACCACCAGGAGTAAAATGGGCATTAAGGCCCCTTTAGACCACCTACCCACTGTGTATGGGTGCACCAAACCAGGTTTCCTGGGTATGCACTGGGATACATGTACTATTACTCTTTAGCGAACTTCCCGACAAAAGAACTCTTCTAGCTTTAATGAATGAAAACCACAAGAAGTAACATGGGACATAGAGGGGCCTTAAGGAAACACCCTTGTCACGTGATGAGGTAATTCCTGCACCACTTTCAGCTTATCAAAATTCTGCCACT
This sequence comes from Elaeis guineensis, assembly GCF_000442705.2. Lineage (NCBI taxonomy): Eukaryota > Viridiplantae > Streptophyta > Magnoliopsida > Arecales > Arecaceae > Elaeis > Elaeis guineensis. The sequence continues at coordinate 8,293,147 of NC_025996.2, read as the reverse complement.
AAGAATCTGAAAATTTTGCAAGTGATCTACAATCAGCATGGCAATGCAATAATTGGATCAAAGATTGAGCAATAAGTACACGGCCATGGCTGAATTCTCTGTCTTAAAATATTTTATGGAAGACTTGATGTGTGATGCAAATATTACATCAATCACTGACATCATTAACCATGGACTTTATGGTTGAAGTATGATGCATGATGGAATTACGACATAACTGTTATGTTGCAATGGCAAGGTTATCAAACAGCAGTTACTCATTTCTGGCCTAGCATTCTCATAGTTTTTTTCTAAAAGAATAAACAAATAAATTTAGCAATCACTTCATAGTTGGTGCTTGATATAATTTGGCCTAATGCATTCACAATTGCAGCATTAAACATCAAATATTTTACTGTTTAGCTGTTACAAACCCCATATCGGCATTGCAAGAAGCCTTTCCTCTTGCAATGATCCTTATGATCCTTCTCCTGAATTCCGATATGTCAATGAATCCTTGTTCAGGCTCAAGAACGCCAACTCCTTTATCCTTGTTCAGGCTCAAGAACGCCAACTCCTTTTTAATGACAAATTGTACCATAATGGATAACAAAGTCCGTTTCTTTTCGACCCCATCAACGTCTGAACCTTTCTTTCCATCATAGAAACTCCTCCGTTAGTTCATAATTTTAACAAGAATCCTACAATCACCTTCAGAACACAAATAAAGCCAAAGATGTAAGAACCACCGGCTCTAATGTCAAGAACCCCAAAATCTATCGTTCAAGAAATCAAGAAAGGACGACCGTATTTGATCTTCGCGACAAAAAAGAAACGAGTAGAAGAGGACGGCTAGAGAAAAGGAAGATCTTACTTTCTTGGTGGATTCATCAGCGGAAAGGACCTCCTCCTCGTGCTCCTCCACCTCCTCCTCGGGCTCTTCCTCGTCGTCATCATCTTCGTCGTCGGGAAGCGAGACGGAGCGTTGTTGGAGAGCCTTGGAGATCTTGGCGTCGACGGAGGTGGTTCTCCTCCGGACGTGCTCATCGGCCACGGACTCCGAGTAAGAAGAGAACTCCCACGGCGACTGCTTTTTCGCCCCTTCGTCAACCGTGACGGTCTCCTCGTCCGAGCTCACCGCGTCAAAGTGGAAGTCGGGATCCATGGCAGCGCGAAGGAAGACAGAAAAGGGGACAAGGCCGATCGCAGTGTCGAAGGCACGGGGAGGAGGGTTTCTTGAGGGTTTTGAGGGGTTAGAAACTGACCGTTGGATTAAGATCCAGCCGAGGCGGCGTCCCTCTAGCGGGGCGACCCAGACCGCAACTTGGAGGCTTGGACCCGAGGCCGAGCCTAGACCGAAGTTATCGAGGTTGTGCGCCTAGGTCCAAGCAAAATGGTCTCAACCCACTGGAATTCAAGAAATTATGGGATGGACCAGATCCACCACAAGCTTTGGATGAAAATAAATCCGTCTAATAATTTTACTCTAAGGTAAAATAAATCCACTTAATATGATTTTATCTTGAATCCATGGTTGGCCAGATCCATTTAATAATTTCTCCTAGAATCAGAACTCTAGGTATACGTCTGGTAGCTTTAGGTTGTATACCAACTCAATCAACCCGCTTAATCAACAGATTGGCCTTCCCCTTAATAGTGGCTGATTTATCGATTTTTGCGAAAGGCTCGTGATATTTGGTTTTATGAAATTTTACTTATGGCTTTAGCCGTGAAATTTAATTCGTTCAGAGATTTTACTCATTAAATATGATTTTAATGAAATATATATTTTTTTATTTTTTATACATAATTTTTTTTTTTTTTGGTTTGTAGTTGATAGCATTTTATCACACTGAGTATGATTTCAAAGACGTGTGATCGAGTTTATTTGAAATTTTCACTGTTGGTTTGATTATTGAAAAATTTTAATAAATTTGATCAAAAAGTCAATAAAATATTGCATATATAGAACAATATAATTATAAAAATGAAAGAGGACATCAGAATTAAATGATATATAACATGTATCTTGGATCAGATTTTAAACTATTTTTCTCATTGATGACAAGACAAAGGAGCATAACTGTATTATATGAGATGATAAATTTTGAAAACACTTATATATTATATATCAAATTTTATCTAAAAATATACCATGCTTGAAGTAACAAGGGGATATCGCTACCAAATAATAATAATAATAGCACCAAGATGTACATGGCAATATGCAACCAATAAATAGCATGTATTGTGAGGTGTCGGAAAAAATTGGCTAGTTGAAGATCAATGTTTTAATAAAAACTTCTTATTTATAAATGAATTATATGCATATATTATTTTTTTTAAGAAAAATCATATTGTTTTACAAGATTTTCTAATTAGTTTTGTGTATTTTTAGTGATTATCTAAATTGTATCAATGGCATAAATTGGTCCTATATCTAGCAAGCTATGATTACCTCGTCGATGATCTAGCCATCAATTAGTCCAAATAAAATCACATTGTATATATTGTGAGGAAAATTAAAAAATAATCAGACATTAGAGAGGTTGTAGCATCCTTTCAACATTTGGTTGTATGACATAGTAAATGATCATCTAACAGCCAAATCATTGGAATTTCCTAAAACTTGGTTTCATGATTGAATTTGTGGCTTTTCTAGTATTTAAGGGAATGGACATCCATGATGTGTCAAATCTTGCTGGCTCCACTATTATCGAGAGGTTGCTATAACTTACATTTACTCGATGATTCACACAAAATGATATCAAGCATAAATAAGATGACAATAAATATTACCATAATCAATACGTACTCAAAGAGATTTCAACAAATTATCAAAAATATGAATATTTCAGGAGTAACTCAAATAATTCTAAAAATATAGGAATTCATGAAAACTCAAGTGAATGTTATGAATACTTAAATGACCTAGAAATAATTCAATCCAGATAACATGCGTCATGAGTAATTAGAAAATCTTTTGCAGCTTGAGAAAGATCTTTATTCTCCCTTCTCGCACATTACATCGATAATTTATACCATAAGATTCAACGAGTACTGATCTACTTGGTCAATCATGATATGCAAATAATCTAGAAAAAATCACAAGCCATTTATTTGGAGATTCCATTTGTGGCTTCATCTCTCCAAATTTATTTTGCCTACATCCTTGTTAGGAGCGCCCACATATGTTATCGCATATCAATGATTGTGCATGCTGTGTGGGAGTATGTGCTAGTAGGTTAGGAACAAGTTCTACTTGTGCCAGGCCACCAAGGAAAAGCTTGAGGACTTACGATCCGAGCTCACTAAGAATGGTAAAATCGATCCGATCCGATGGATATACACTCTATCCCAACCCGATCAAATCAAAAAAATAGGGTTTGATCATATTTGGATTTGGGTTCGAGTTCGAGTAAAATCTGAAAACTGTAGTACGAATATAGGTAGGATATGGATAGTACTATTTTCTATCCAAATTCGAATCTGAACATGATTTGAACCTACAGACATGGGTAATATCCGAACCCATACCCAAATATATGTGCTTATAATTCTATTTTGATAATTCTATTTTGATTGATAATATACATAAATTGATTGTTTATATGTTCTATGTTGAATTGTAATTCTATTTCTATATTTGATTTCTAAAAATCTAGACTTATAAATTATGTTTTATGTTGAATTGGTAATTTTATTTTGGTTAATTATATGCATAAAATTATTTTGATTGTTTATTTTTTTGGATATCGGATGGGTATGGGATAGGTATGGGTTGGGTATTAGAAAATGGGTTACCCATGAGTATCTCCAAATCCATTAGGTATGGGGATGGATATCTTTCTTCTTATCTGATCGGATATCGGATAGGATTTGGATATAAAGTATTAAGTTTAGATTTGAAGATGGATGGTACAATATCCGACTCAAATCTTATCCGTTGCCATCCCTAGAGCTCACCAAAGTGAGGCTTAAGTAAAATCTTCATTTTAATATTATATTTGTAAATTTATAAGTTTGTTGAGAAAAAATATTAATTGGAATATGATATTAAATGATCATATGCATTTGTTTATTTTGCTTTATAGTAGCATTTGATGATCTAAATGGGATCACCATAGTGATCTAAGATTACTGATGATTTGAATCCCTCAATGATCTAATCAATAGTAATTCAAGATCACTGTATTTAGTAGGTCATGGTCCAGTAATTAAAAATTCTCGAATATCTACGAGTAATATGTTTGATATTTTATGAAAATCCAAGATCACTGATTATGTAATATCAAAATTATCTATAATATATTCTATAAAAATATATTTATTAATTAGATATGATATATTACTATATTTATTAATATATTAATAATTAATGAATTCTATAAAAATATATTTATCGATCCTATAAATTATTAATCCTATAAAAATATATTAATTATTATTATAGAATTAATATTTTTATTTATACTTATAATATATTATTTATTAATATGAATATTTATTCTGATTAGACAAATAAAAGAAATAGAAGTGATATATTAAATATTTTTTATTATATAAATATAAAGTACAATAAGATATTTTTACTTTAATTTAAAATCATCATTGAATCACAATATAACAATAATATGATTAATAATATATTATAATATAATATATATCATAAATATAATATATAATATCAAATATAATGTAATATCATATATACAATATTGATATAATATATTAATGGTATATTGATATATCTTTTTTTTATTTTTTTGCTTTATTGGGGGATACTTTTGTTTTTATATTTTAGTCTAAGATCACTATCTATGGGTGATATTGGATTTTCAACCTCAAGGATAGGTATCCCATCACTAAGTTGGGGAATGATTTAAAGAGTAGGGATGATTTAAAATCATTTCATATAGGATCACTATAGTACAACCAAAATGCAGTGATCTCATTATCTCTACTCACATCATCTTCATCTTGGATGGATCATCCTATATCAAATATCCTCTATATGTATTAAAAATGATCCGATCTCCCACACTAAATTTGCCTATCACCATCCAATTTAAGCCATCCAGATTTAAAGAAACTTTGAAAGGTGGATTCTTAATAAATCGAGTTTAGATATCTAATACCTAAATAGATTGTCAATGTGTTAATCAGCCCTTTTAAGTTTTTGATAGGTGCTTTAATCCTCATATAACCGGTGATTCCTTCGACACTGGAAAAGCTAAAGATGATGAATGTCCTTCGGTATAACTGCTTCAAATCTCATGCGATAAATTTAGGGAGAAAGCAATGACTTATAGTGCCATATCATGGTGAAATTTTCAAGATTCCATTTGTTCGATGATTTGCTAATAGGTTCCAAAGTTGCTCCTAAAAATGACGTGCCTTCGCCGGATGCAATCATGCACACAAATCTAGTAGGATCTCCAGTGGAATAAATACATGATATTCATGATACAGCATATCATTCGGTATTGGTGTATACCAACTATATCGTATTATATTAATACGGAACTAGTATGTAGTACAGAAGAAATATGGAATATCAACTATACCAAATTGACCTCAAACTATGTGTTCCGATAAGGATGATACCGGTTTAGAGTCTGGTACCAAGATGATAAATATTAAAAGACCCTACTACCACCACATTGATAAAGCATTTTCCCTCGTATCATTATTTTTCACCTTTCACAAGAAGTATAAAAGGATTTTTGACTTCCCTCTAATCTATCTCAAGAGTTTGGACTATTTTGATGAAAGTGAATAACTTCCTGAGCTTACCCTGCTTTTTACGTTCACAAATTCTGGAGATGGCCACTTAGCCCAACAGGGCATATAGAAAATTTCGATCGGAATCAAGAGAATCGATATCTCATCTCGATCCCATTCCTGAATGTGAGTTATACGGACAGAGATGTAATCCGGGATAAAGTTCATGCTTTGCCTTGGCAATTCTGGATCTCGTCCTGTCCTGTTCGGTAATGAGAATAGGGGACTGGGGGCGTATCATTATCGCTTCCTTTTTTAATTTGTCATAAAGGGGCAAAAAAAAAAAAGAACTTGTTTGTTATCGTTGATCCCAGCTCGATGACCACTGGATGTCTGCCACGTTTGAACCTGAAATTTGCAGTCTGAAGCGTGCCACTTATCAAGGCCTCCGCGTTGCATGCGTGCAATTGGACCACGCAAATGCCACGGTAGATAACACACCATGCTACCTCTTGTATTTCACCGGTTCCAGCGCTCTCCACCGGGATTTGCCCTGGTTCACTTGCACGTGGTGCATGCAATAATTTCTCCTTATGAAGAACATGCTCCTTCTCTCCGCTATTGAACGCACACCCTGCTCATGCGACCCCAACAGCCAATAGATTTCTGCTATCTGGGCATTGGTGAAATACAAGGGGTAATGCCGCGTGTTATCCACTATGGAATTTGGCGGGTTCATTGGACCTGGTCCAAGTAATAATTAGACCCGATCAAGTTGCCCTTCTCTTTAAATATTGGTCGATTTGTCAAAAATCCAAGCCGGTGCGGACGATTAGAGGGAAGACAATCGGATGTTAATCCAACGGCTTGAGAAACTCGAGCCACGCCGGTCGCGGTCGTCGTCCCGCGCTCTCGGCAGTCATAGTCGCCCCCATCACAAAACTTAAGGGCCAAACAACCGACCAAGTTCGGAGAAGCAGCACGGGCTATACAACAAACAGGTAGAAGAAAAAGCAAGAGCGCCCGAGAGAGATCAAGAAGATGGGTTGGATCGGCGAAAACTTGGGGTCTATTCGATCTCTCCAGACGAGGCAATCCCTCACACAAGCCGTTAACCTCGGTTCGTGCAAATAATTATGATTAGTTCCCATTAATTTATCTCACGAAGCGCGATATATTAGTTTTTATTATTATTAATTTTAATTTTTTATTTGAAAAGCGATGGGTAACTATATTAAATTTTTCGTGATATTTTTTGCAGGTTTGGTTGTTACATCGGCATTGATATTATGGAAGGGATTGATGTGTGTTACCGGGACGGAGTCGCCTGTGGTGGTCGTTCTTTCTGAAAGCATGGAACCGGGCTTTCAGAGGGTGAGTCCCAGTTTTTAATTTTTTATGAAAAGATCTATATTTCGATAAAAGAATTGGTCATGAAGCATTCTTGTATAACAGAGTATAGGTATATGCTCCGTGTCCCAGATAGTTTGTCAAACAGTAGGAGGTTTTTCCATTTGGATTCTAGTTTATGATGCTATTTTATTTCTGAGATTGGGATGTTCAATGAGACATCTGTCAAATACGAATTGTTACCACATTTCATTTGTATTAAGGCCTTCGGTATGATGATGCACTATCTTGAGGATGAGATTGATGTTTTTTTGTTTAAGAAGTTTAGCAATGACCAACACTTATCATGTCCATTAGTTCGAGAAATTTCTTTTTTTTGGGTAAAACGGATGCATTAAATTAAACTAAACATGAGTAGATACATCCATGAGAATCTGAAAATAAAATATCTAAAAATTGAAATGGAAGATCAGTTGAAGAGGTCCACAATATTGATCCTATATGATTAGTGTTGCAGCCTGTCTCCGGCGACTTAGTTGGACGGAAGCTGAGTTGTTGTGCCTTAAGTGTTAAACGGTAGGAAACCTGCAAAATAAGTCCTCTTGTTGGAAGTTGTCTGGCGAAGGAACCTATAATGCCTAAGTTAATCGGAGAAAGAGAATAATCCGAGAGCCAAAATGAGAGTCCAAAAGCTTATAATTAGCAAAAATATTGCTTACCTGATTCTTCATAACTTACCTCCTTATATAGTGCTATGAAAGCCATTACTGTGTAACCCCCATCCCGGAATACTCGGGACGTTGGAGTTATGAAATTTAATTGACGGTTACCTCTGTTATTGAGGTTGGATAATGGGCCGCTCGTGGGCGACTATTGTGCTCCACATTCGCGTGTAGTTAATGCTAGTGCCAAATAACCATCGTTTGATCCTCAGGTGTACAAGATTTAGATTGTCGGTATGGCGCCGAGTAAGTTGTCAGCCCTGTGCAGACTTGTTGTGGTCTCATGTAGAATCAAATCGGTCAAATACTAACTATATATCGGATGGTCGTTGGCCAGCCGTTGATTATATGCAAGACCAAGTCGGTCAATCACCTACTTGGTTAGATTCTATCGGTCTTAGTCGGTCGAATGCCGACTAGACTAAGTCTCGTTGATCTAAGTCGGCTTGATCTGTAGCACAGCACTTAGTCGGCTGAATACCGACTAAGGCAAGTCCCGTCGATCTGAGTTGATATGGCCTGCAATGATGTAGGCTTAATCGAAGAGGAAAAATAGTCGTTGTACACTTAGTCGGTGAAGAGGTGAGGAAGAGGATTAGTCAGCTAAGCGACGAGGATCTACCCCAATAATCAGTGAGATAAGATGCTATCTAATCAGCAGCATTATTAGTCTCTCTATAAACATGAGAATTTATTATTTACTATTAGTATAAGATGGATTATACATTAAGTGTATAGAGGTAGGCAATCTTTTCTTTTTCTTTGTCATTTTAAAAAGAAGAATTTCATGGTAAAACTAGATTCAAGGTATTTCCTTTTTCTGTTTTCTTCCTCATCACTATTTTTTATTTTTTCTTTTTTCTTAAAAAAATATTCTTACTTTTTTCTTTTTTTTCTTTTTTTTTGGTGGGGGGGTGGGGCGGTGTGCAGGGTGGTGTAAAGTGGGAGGCAAAGTATTGAATTCTGCACAACTAAAGGAATCAGCTAATACAAGGGTAGAATACAGGGTAATAGCAATACCAAAAGTCCAACAACGATCTGCATGCCTTCCAGCCATCCAGTCAGCTGGTTGATTTCCTTAGTATGTGTGAAACATGAAGCAGTTGTTTACAGGGAAGCCAATAATGCTGTTGACTGGGTTGCTGCTCATGTGGCTGACTGCCCTGGATGTGTCCTGTGGGAGGCCTTATCAGTCATTCCTGGGTGCCTCTAGGACATTTTGGTGACTGATGGGAGTGGACGCATTTACTCCAGGGCCATGTAAAGCAGCCATCTCATCCTTTTTTTTAAAAAAAATTAAAAAAGAAAAACATGAAGCAGTTCTGTTGAAAGCGAGCACTTATTTTACCAATATTTATCTATATTGAGTCTGAACAAGGATAGACAGACTATAGGATATGGAAAATTTGACATCCTTAAGAAATTGGAAGGATTATGTATAGTATCTGGCCGATCCTTAAGAAGTTGAAAGGATTATGCATTTCTTGGTGTCCATCCGTCAGTGAGGTAGGGGCACAGATGCAATCATTGTTTGTTTGTAATTGGAACAATTATTATTGCTGATAGTGATTGAGCCCACTCATATGAACACAGATTAAGATAAGCATGTACGCTCGAAATATCATAAATGAATAAATAATTAAGTATATAATAAATAACTTTATTTCGTTCCTTGTGATAACAAAATGGGCCTTTTGCATTGTATAAATTAGGTCCACCCAACTATGGAATAGTTGGAGCAAAGCATATGGAAGTAGAGAATATTTGTCTTCCGGGTTCATTCTTACTAATGTGAAGTTCCATCTTTAGCATATTTTAGTATCAGATTACTCTATTAAATATTAACTTATGGTTTTCAAGATCTAATGATACAATATTTATATGTGCATGTTTGCACATATTCCATAACTGAATATTCTTTAATTTTTCAGGTCTTCCTTAATCCACCACCTGTTTGTTAGTATTGCAGGGTGATATTCTATTCTTGCACATGAATCAAGACCCTATTCGTGCTGGTGAAATAGTTGTATTTAATGTTGATGTAAGTGTTTACTTATACAATTGCAATTAGAACTCATAAAAAAATTCTGATATTTTAAATATTACTTACAATGTTGGCGCTATTCTCTAGATTTTGCATGCATTCGATATATTGAAGTTCTTTCTTTAGTTTTTATACTTTCATCTCATCCCTCAAATATTGATTGTGCATCCACTATGGAATTCAAGCAAGAAACTATGTTTGCCAATCATACTTAACATAGCCAAGAAACCTTCTGCTCTCTCTCTCTCTGATACTCTTCACCATTCAATCCACTAGAGGGTTGTATCCTATATGATGAAATTCTTCAATCCAAGTAGAAAGTTGTTCCTCATGCTCAAACTACAGGTTTTGTATGCTAAAACTATATTATATGTAAACTTCTTATTTTCCCTTCTTCAGATCTGTGCAGGAAAAATTAACTTGCTGTTTGTTTGTTAATATGTTTGCTTTACGTATAAAGTTTCAATTTCTTCACATTCAGAATGCTAATCCTTCTCATATTATAAACAATGCTCATTAATAACCTGACCTATAGGGTGGAGCACTGAGTACAAGCTTTAGTTCCTAAGAATGCTTTTTCCCCCCTTATTTATTAATTTTGCAGATGGTTTTCATCTAGCATGTTAATGATATTATTTATTTGTGTCAGGGAAAAGACATTCCCATTGTTCATCGTGTAATTGAAGTAAGTATTTTCTCCTGCTTTGTTCCTTCATTCATCAGACTTTAGGTACATTAAATATTCTTGGTATGATTGGAATAGTCAAGTTAATGCTTATAACTAATCAGGTCTCTTGTTTCTTCACCAGTCTTAGTTATGAGGCTTTCTATGATGAATTTATTCCTCTATTTCATTTGCTTATCAATTTTGATTTCATCTACAACTTATTCAGTCTCATTGTAAGGACTCATATCTATAGCTTAATAGGGAATGTTGAAGATTTGATTGCTGTGTTGTCATTAACATTGTACAAGTGATAGTTCTAATGGTGGTTCAGTTTCTTTCTAAGTGATTTGCTTTTTATGGCCCTTGTGTTATCTCTATCTGGCCTATTTTTTAGCCCAAAAAATATGTAACAACTCCAGGAATGCACTGCTTTGGGACATTTTGATTTGTTTTGTATCATAGGGCTTTTTCAATATACCAATGGAGGGCCAACAGGCATGTGAGTAGTCTGATTGAACAGACCATGCAGTTCCTTTGCGTTAGCTTTTTCTTTTCCCTATTCTCTCTACCTTCTTTCATTGCCTTCATTTCTTATTTATTTTTTTTCTTATCTACACCATCCCTAGAGGCTTAGAGCTACAACTTAGGAAAATAAATGCTTATTCTACTTTCTCGTGGGCTACTGTTTGAGGCCTAGAACTGACTTCTTATGTGATCTCATGATGCTCTGAAGTCTCATTATTTGAGATTCCAATAAAGAAAACTAATAGCTGGTATCTTAAGCAGGGATATGGGTCAGGTCTGTTTTTGGTTTCATGACCGTGACAGGCATTTTTTTTTAGTTCAGTTTCATGTTAGGTCCGAATTTTATAGACTGTGATGCGAACTCTATTGATTCATGTTTGGTTAAGTATATTTTTACCATGTTTCTTTCCTCCATATCCATCATTCCAGGATGGTGAATAAGGTTTACTTTTGGGTCCCAGACCTTTTTGATAGATCTATATTTCTTTTCCAGTTTGGCCTTGATCTACCCAAACCCTTTTACACTCTGATGACAAGTAAATTTAAATCCACCCCATTTTTTTGATAATCTTGTCAAAGTTTGGTATTGATGCCTGTGATGCCAGTCTTACTATTTACTGTAACATCAAAGCATTATTCACATTGATCCTGACTTATATGCTGCAAATCTAGTTGGAATAACTTACCTCTGTTTTGCTATGATTCATATATAACTGTAAGATTCTTTGTCTGCTCTCCTTCAGGAAAACTCATATAATTTCTGCACCAGAAATCAAAACTATTTCTCATTGGTTTCTCATAAGCTTTAATTTTGTTCCTTAATTTTGTATCCAGGTCCATGAACGGCAAGACACACGAGAAGTTGATGTTCTCACCAAAGGTACGAAAAATACCGAACCCTTTATCCAAGAATTTAGGAAACTGTTATGAATCTTATGATAATCTACAGGGCTAATAAAAAATCAATAACCCTCCTGGTAAAACTCTGTAATCCCACTGTGTTGATGCCATGCAAAATTTCAGTTTTCCATCCTTGACAATGTTAATGAGAAAAAAATTATGATAGAAATTTGCAAGATATTGTGCTTTGTTCATTGTCCTACATTTTCTACCTTAAAACTCTGCTTTGATTTTCTACTCTTATATATTTACTCCTAATTATTCCCACAGCAATATTCTTTAGTGCTGGTATGCCTGTACATTCCTTGAGTAATGTTCCTTTTATGTTTTCTCTATTGATCCTTGGATACATCTACCATGAGAAAATATGATGCGTATTTTCATAATATCTAGGCAGACGGGCATTGGCTTATACATGTAGAAGTTTATGATGTAATTAGACAGAGATAGATACACCTAGAAATATAAATATGTGTAAGGTGACAAATAAATGGTAAGACTCGGAATATCTGGAAGCCTGAGAAAGTGAAATTATTAAACTAGGATTCTGCCCTCAATTTTATCTCGTTCCATACTGGTTTTATGATTTATATCAGTGAACAGTTACATTTATGGGTTTGAACATCAGGTGATAATAATCTTAAAGATGATAGGCTTCTTTATCCTTATGGTCAGCTTTGGCTTCAGAAGCATCATATCATGGGGCGCGCTGTGGGGTAAGAATTAGTTATTATATTTAACATCATATTATTCTTATATAATTTGTTCTTTAGGCATGTCCACTTTTGTATTTGTACTTATTTCTCTACTTCAAAATTGGATTGATCCAGATTTCTGCCATATGTTGGCTGGGTTACCATTATCATGAATGAGAAGCCAGTTATTAAGGTATGCTGTCTTGAGAATAGCCAACATAAATTTATGCTAGGAAGGAGATATTGACATGTTATAATGATAATATTGTTGGCCTCACTTGTTTTGGACATATTTAGGATGCTTTTAGTTTTCATAATTAGTGACTTTGACAGCTGGATTTTATCCCAGCCATTTATTAAAAGGGTTATTGAATACGAAAACAGGTGTATTCAAAATTGTTTAATGTATATAAAAAATGACCAAGGATAAAAGACCGCAGCAAAGTTGGCTTGTTTGAATGATTAATATTTTAGGTTGTTGTCATGGTTTGTTCAAAAATGTCATTATGAAAGTAATTATTCTTATGGAGAAAAGGAAGCAAGGTTCCCTCACTTTGTATCTTATTGAACTTTGTCTGTTCTTAAGCATACTCACTTTTACGTGTGCTCCTCTTTTTTTTGCTGATAACTCCATCTCAACATATTGCAAATTCAGAATAATATATGGAGCTATCCTGTTGTAGTTATTTTCAGTTTCAGGCCGCTTTGTTTTTAACTTCTTTTTTTCCCCCCCCCCCTCTCTCTGTTTGTTTGGCAGTACTTAATCATTGGTGCGTTGGGATTGATGGTTATGACATCAAAGGAGTAGAAATATTGCAGAGGAATCAGAACTGCATTCAAATATCCAACACTTCAATTTTTAGTCAACAGCATTTTGCGAGACTTCTTTTCATCTTTTACATTGCTTGTCATTTGATTAGTCAACCCACTTAGTGTTGGATAAAGGCATAGTTGAGTTGATTACGTTGCTTATCATTTGATTATTATTATTATTATTTTTAATAAGTCAAGTTCAAGAATGTAATGCCTTATTTTTACGATATTGTTGCTGGCAGTTGCTTTTGTAGTAGGTGGGAATGTGGGATCAGCTAGCTGTTTATGAGACATGCCTGATTTAGTCATATATCCACATGCATAAACATGCCATGAGACAAGACCAATCTATGAAATGTTTCAAATTCTTCCTCTTTTTTGGGAACGTCCGTCGCCTAAAAGCACTTTAATATTTGGGGTATGGTCCATCAAATTGGTTTGCTTTGAAAAAAAAATCCAGCCTAGCATAAAAGCCTTAAGGATTTTTTGATAGGATTCATTGCATTAGTGCGGCTTTGATCGCACCCCCGGCCCTAGTTCTAGTCTCCCCATATTGTCCTCCAACCCCTGCATGCTGCCCACCGCCTTATCCCCCCACCAAGAGAACCTTTGATTACCTTATTTTAAAGAGAGAACAACCATGCTTGTCTTTATTCTCACATCACAACGATACAAGCCACTATATTGACACAAATGACAAATGGGAGGTTACGAGGCCTCCCTCCTTGGTGAGCTTAATGGTTACATAAGACACATCTAAAATATAGACGATAAGCAACTAGACAAGCACAGCCAGCACGCAGTTATAGCTGCTCATTGGGCAGTTTATAGCTGCTCATTGGGCAATTGGGCCCTTTTTCTGATAACATCAAACCCCATCTCGGTAGGATCTGTGGCCTGCACCTCATAGCAGACCCCCTCCAGCGCGCTCCTCAACCATTGTTTTGAGGTGGCATACAGCATCTTTGCTCTTATCCTTGATGCAGTTGGAGACCTGGGGAACAGGAAAAAAAAAAAAAAACAAATCCATTCGATTAAATTCTATCATTTGGACCATTAACAACATGTCATGGGGCCGGTGGTTCAGCATACTTAAAGTGTAGATTAACAAGTGTAGTACCAAAGACCCTAACAAGCATGATATCAACCAATAATATATCATAGAGTTAGGGTTAGGATTTTCTCCCTCCTCTCTCAATCCTCTTTCTCCCCTTCCCATCTATATGATGAGATCTTCAATTGCTCTTCTTACAAATGGCGGCTCTGTTGCATCGACATCCAGGCTTATTATTTTACGAGACTACGTCAACCTAAACTTGTATATATATAATCATCATGACTTTAGATTTCTCATGTTGCGGAAACCTGTGATTCCGAGACATTCATCATCCTCCGATTTCTCTTCAAAAAGAACAAGAAAAAATCCTCCTAATCTAAACAACCACACAGAGAGAGAGAGAGAGAGAGAGAGAGAGAGAGAGTGTGTAAACCATGAAATGAAGAAGATCTTGCTCTTCTGGCATTTGTCGACGACAAAGTCGAAATCGAAGACAGCATAGCGGCAGTCGTCGTCAGGAAGGGAGGCAGCAAGCTCTTCATATCCCTCGCCGGGACCTCCCACCTTGTCCACCATCACAGACCCCGACCTCTCATCGATCTTGTACACGACGTATCGGTGCACTCTTTTCCACTTCATCGCCATGAATGATCGCCAGCACTCCTCCGTTACTCTCATCCCCTTGGTTGCCTGCCATTGGAAAAACACATCAAAACCCATTCGAAGCAAACTCCACCCATTCCATACAAGGAAGATGGACGTTAGTCTGTATTACCATCTTGAAAGCCATGGCCATGGCTGCTGCAAGCATCGGGAGGCTTTGGACCCGGGAGTATCCGAGAATATATAGACTCAACTTTAGAGTTGCCGTGGTCCTTATCTAAATTTCACATGCCGTATTTCTATAGGTGGCCAAAGCGGATAGGACAGATACATAGTATCTGTTAACTGTTTTCAGTTATAATTTTGAAAATTTTCATTTTTATCTAAATTTTATAATAAAGATAAGAATTTAAAATTGACTTATCTAGCATCTGGTTGGATTGGTCCACAGATTTTAAGAAATAGAAACAGACAAAAAAAATATCTAGTCCAATGCTTAATTGACTGTTGCGACAGCAACAATTTACAAATAAAAGATATATGTATATAATTATTATACCATCATGCACCACGCCATATCATATCGCATTTTTGTATACGTGCGAGTTGAGTCGTGTCGGACTGTGCACATGTGTATGGTGTAAAATTTATTTCTCTTTTTGATCCAAGCAAAGATGAGCAAAAAAAAAAAAAAACAAAAAATTGATAAACATCAGAAAATTACCTCTTTCCAATAGAGTACTAAACTCATAGCAAAGCTTTAGATATCTTTGGAGGGTAGGGCAATTTTGAGTTTTCTCTCCAACTCCTTAACAATCCTCTTCAAAATTCAAAATTTTTTAAAAATAAATAATACTGATTATTTAATATTAATATAAATAAATATTTATACTACACAATGATTGAAGTATTTTAACACTATTTAATGTAGCTGGTTTCCATCTGAAGAAATTAGAGTGAACCAGATCTTAAACCATGTTCCTTTAATTTATACTTCAACTATCATGCACATATTATTAAAAAAATTGTTGCGGGATAGCGCATTATTGGTCGTGCGCAAGTATCTTATTATTCGTGGGAGTTCCTAGAGTTTACTTGTATCTCTTAATCGTGGTCATATACGGAAGCTCTTATATAGGGAGTCCTTTAGTAGTGTGTGTAGAGTCACATCTCGAAGAGATTATCCCTTCAGAACTCATTCAGAGCTATGCTCTTTCTTAACATCTGCATAGGAGCACTAATCATCACCGAGATGGGTTGGAGTGGAGATTTCTATAGATATATAAAAATATGTACTCTCTAGCTAACTAATCAACTTGTTATTATCATATCGAATCTCTTTCAAAGGATTATCTATCACAAAGGTTAGGTTCCCACTACTGAAAAGCCCATTATAGGCTAAGTACTAGTATATCGATTAAGTCTTAAAATAGCATGAGCAATGTCATGTCTAGTTCAATTGGAGAGATATATTAGAGATCCAACGATTTGAACAGACCTTTCTTAAATTACATATTGATCAGAGTTCTTCAAGAGTTGGATAGAAGGATCAAAGGGAGTACATATAGGTGAACAATTAGAATAATCAAATTTATCGATCAATAATTGGGATTGATTTTTTTAACAAGGATTAGATTAGCTTCACCTAAATCTTTCACATCAAAAGTAATGGAAAAGAAATTTTTTGACACCATTCATTAAATTAAGATCAGAAAATAGAATTAAAATATCAAACATAGAGACAAAGAACGACATATCGATCATCAAATCTTTAATGATAGAGAATTGTTAAATTCATTGATTTGGAAGCCATAAGAAAGAAAAATGCTATTGAACTTCTCATGTCATTATTTAGGTATTTGCTTTAGGTCATATAAAGACTTAACAAGCTTGTATACTTTATGCTCTAGCTCTGGCACTATAAAGTCTTCAAGTTGAGTCATATAGATTTCTTCATTAAGATCTTCATGAAGAAAGGTGGTGTTCACATTCATTTGATGTACAAAAAGATTATGAATAGAAGCAAGAGTAAGAAAGACATAGATGTAGTAATATTAGCAACATGTACATAAGTATCAAAGAAATCAATATCGACTTTTTGCCCAAATCCTTGGACTATAAGCCATGCCTTATACTTTTCACTAATCCATCAATCCTAAGTTTCTTTCTAAAAATCTATTTATGATCTAAAAGTATGATTTTAAAAGATAAATCAATGAGAATCTAATTATTATTTTCAATAATAGATTCGATCTTACTATTAATTACTTCCTTTTAGAATAGAGTATTGGAAGATCTCATAGTTTTCTGATATGAAATAGGTGTATCCTGAACTAAGAAGGTGAAAAAATCTTCATCATATTCTTTTTGATCCTAACCCTTTTGCTCCTTCTGGGCTCAGAAAGAAGATCAGGTTGATTTGAAGCATGATCATTAGGGACAGAGGATTAGAGAATAAAGATAAACTAGGTAAGGAACAAGAGTTATAATCAAGTGTAGATTTAAGGATTCGAGTCTTGAAAAGAAATAACTAACAAAGATAGAATCAATAGTTTTAGAATCGATTTTATTTTCCTTAGATTCAGGAACAACAACCTCGGCTAAGTAATTCAGACTCGAAAGTATCTCAATTTTGATGTATGTCCCTTCCAATACTTAGAGAGAGTCTTTTTTTTATCTCAATTATTAATTGATAAATTTGATTACTCTGATTCTTCATCTGTATCTACCCCCTTTAATCATTCTATCCAACTCTTGAAGAACTCTGATCAATATGTAAATCAAAAAAAATATGCTCAAATCATTGGATTTCTAATGTATCTTTCTAATCAAACTAGATCTAATATTGCTTATACTGTTTCAAGACTTAGTTGATATATTAGTAATCCTAGTAGGACTTATTAGATTATTATTGAAAGAATTTTTAGGTATCTTAAGCATACTATTTTATATTATCTTAGATTTGTTGGCTATTCTACTATATTGGAGAGATACAGCGATGCCAATCGGATTTCCGATTCATCTAATGTTAAATCTACTTTTGACTATGTATGCCTTTTTGGTGGTAGTACTATTTTTTTGAAAATTTGCCAAGTATATCATTCTAGCTAGAAGTACAATAGAATCTAAACTCGTTGCTCTTGATTCAAACTGCTCCGAAGCTAAATAACTTGAAGATCTTTTATATGAAATTTTTTTAATTTTATCTCCTATTCCTCTTATTTCAATCTATTGTGATTTTGGAGCTATAATATATTTCTGCAAAAAAAAAAAATTATAAATTCAAAGACAAATAGACATATAAAAGTAAGGTAAAAGTCTATAAGAAAACAAAAAACTCATGGCCTTATTTTTCTGTTTTATGTAAAACTGACAATAACCTTATAGATTGTTTTACTAAAGGAATTTCTTCTTGATGTTTGTCTACCTTCTTTCTTTATCTACCTTTGCTTGGGTTAAAGAGGGAAATGGGTTTTACATTATACAAGCATGTGCCGGCTGCCCAGCTCGACTCCCACATGCTCAAAAATATGGTGTGGCATAGCATAAAACCCACTTCCCTCCTTGACCCAAACAAATTAAGACGAGCAAAAAAAAAAAGGTAGATAAACATTAAGAAAAAAATGTTCCTTTTTAATGTGGTACTAAACTCATAATAAAACTTTAGAAATCTTTGGAGGAAAGGCAAATTTTGAATTTTCCCTCTAGCTCCCTGGCAGTATCTCAATTGGATCGGTAATCAATTTATAGTAGATCTCGAATCATGTAACAATACAATGACCAAGTCCTATTAGATACATCGTGCTAAATGTTAGTTATACAATGTTTATTTTTTGTCCTCAAAATAAGATATATAATGTTTATTTTAGGGCTGAAATAAAGAAAATCCAAGAAGATTTAAAAAAAGGAGGGTGACCAAAAGGAGGAGATTTGTGGTGGAATCCTTCACGAGGGGATATCCTAAAGCATGTCATTAACAAGCCAGTGGCTTTTAAGAATTTGTCATGTTACAGTCAAAACCGTCCAGCAACTTGTAGCCAATGCTAGTATGATTTTTATTTATTTATTTTTTGGTGGAAAGTTTTATGAATTTGTTGCTTGTAGTGTTGATGCAATGGACTCGTCCAGGTGGCCTTCTCCTTCTCCCATTGTAGGGGTACAGTGAAGTAGTAAAAATAATAATTAAATTTGGTTAGTTCATTACAGTTTTTGGATTTGATTGTATGTCTGGGGAACACTTCTGATCTTCCTGGCATGCGTCCGGCGGTTCACGTTGCAATTAGGTGTCATCAGCCCATGAAATTCTTCCTCAGAGCACCTCTAGTTAGTTTGCGTAATGCTCTTGGCACTAATTGTTTCATCCAGCGCATTAAGCAAATGTTAAATTGCATGTCTTGTGACTAAAATTTTTTGATTTGAAGGAGCAATATACATATGGTCTCGATATATTTAGTTAGGATCAAATCACAAGAAATATATTTTGAAGGTTGATTTTGCTCTTATAGTTGCAAAACATTGAAGAAGGGCCGGTTCCCCATCCTCAATTGAATGCAACTTGTAAATCAGCCGATGATTGGTTCAACACAATATTGGCCCAGGTCGTATTAAGCCAAGGTGTTCTAGAACCAAGGAGAGAGAGAGAGAGGAAGGCACATTGGTATCCTAACCCTAGCCATGCTAAACCCTAATGCACTAGCCAACATTATAGGACTGAAATTAGATCGGATGCTAATATATTTATATCCATATTTTTTTGTTTTGATGAATATAGATATATATATATGGATATTAATCAGATGTAAAAATTTATATCTATATATATTCTAAATAAATATGAATATAAATCGAATGATGAAAATATAGATATAAATATAAATATAAGTTAGATAATTAAATTTTGTAACTATATAATTAAATATATTGCTATGCAGATGATAAATCAAGTTAATAGCTCGACACACCTCAACCGTCCGATTTGGGATAGTTTGACGGTCCTTGGACTATGGCATAGCTTTGGCAGAACAGCAAGCAGCATTGGTTGAATGTAAGCATTGGAGTTTGGTCCGAGTCTTGGATCCAGCAGCTTCGTTCCATCCTCGAGTTATGTTCGCTCTTTGCCCAAAAGGAAAGTCTTGGGGATGAGCTTGCACCGAAGAGAGGGCACGGGGATCCTGTCCCCTATCCACCGACAGTGAATCTTAGCATACAAATGGCTGCTTCAAGACATGCAAAGTATTCAAGGAGGAGAGGATTGTGGGTGGCACAGAGTTTCTACATTCGATGAGTGTTAACAAAGTTCAAGAAGGCTTTTGACCAAAATTGATGTTATTTTATCGAACTATGTTGTGGTCCTTTACCCAGTGGGGTAATCATGATATGAGTCCCTACGGGTTTGTATGAGGCACGGGTAGCAAACCGCAGCAGAATCATAGAATGGTCAACCTTAGAAATATTTTTATCTCGATTAAGCTGGATATGTTGCATGTGGGAAAGGGGAGGTGCCTTTTCTTTCTTCTGGGTAGAGTGTTTTGGGTGCACAGCTTAAATCAATCATTTGTCCACATACAGTCTATGGCCATTCCATTTCTGAGGTCTAGTTAGTCGTGGTCTCATGGGGCAAATATCTAGGCAAGGCAATTTTTCCATGGTTTAATGTCTTCATCACCAACAATCAACTAGCTGGTTAATCTCGAGATGTAATTAAAGAATGCATGGTTTAGACATAATATAAGAAATTATATACTCGAAACCTCTGAATGAAAAAGGTTATATCACAGTCTATTCAGATCTATTTGCATTAGCTGCTTGACGTTTTAGGTCCAAGAAAATGGTTGGTAAATAGTAATCACATCCAGCATAGCAGGATTAAGCAAATTTTATGACGGGCTATCAACATGACATTTATCCTCCACTCAGATATTTTACTCATACCAACCTTTTATAAACTTTGATTTTGATTCTGTTGCCGCTGAAATTTGGAATTTGATCGGAAAGACTAGAGCGGTGGCGCATCTTTTCGGAAAAAAAGTCTGCAAGGTAAGTTCTGACTAGAGTTGGCTCTGACGGAGATCTTCTGATGCTCAAGTCAGAAATCAAGAAAAACAGATGAGAAAGAGTGTAGAAAAAGATTTTGTGCACATACCTTGAGGGTCCCCAGAGGTTTTTTTGTAGGAGAGAGCTAGAGAGCTATTTTGAGCAGGTTACATGGTCGATTTAGACGCGATATGATGGAATTTTCGATCGAAATTTTCAAGATCAGATGGTTATACCTGCCTTATCTATTTTGGAGTTAGCTAAATGTCGTGGGGGCTTTTGAATTTTAAAATGAGGATGCTGGTAAGATCGGATAAGCTTCATTTGTGGAGGCCTTGGCGTGGTTCTATAGAGACGGATGCCAAAGAGAAGAAGCGGTTGGAGCCAACTGCGTTCAGTGAGATAAAGATCGGTGAAGGCTGACGTATATTTACGGTGGAAGTCGGATATCAGTCAGTTCAGATATTCAGTCATCGGTAGATGTTGGATAAATGTTGGATGTCAGTTACTATGGAGACTGATGCAGGCTTGAGGCCGAAGTTAGGATCGTCAGGGACCGAAGCTAATCCTGTGTGATTTACTTAGGAGAATCATCAGGAGTCAAAGATCATCAGGACCGAAGCTAGGATCGGGAGGTTTCAAGTTATGCACTGAATGATTTCGAACGATTCTTTTATGGTATAGGAGCTTCGAGATTGAATATTTTCATCCCCGACGATATTGTGACATTGGCCTTGCATATCGCATTTGTCTTTCTATTAATCCATGTCTTCGGCCTAGATGATAAAGGCATTGTGATATCAGCCTTGCATATCACATTTGTCTTTCTATTAATTCATATCTTCGGTTTAGATGATAAATTTTTTTCAACAAATTCAACACAGAAATTCTTACTTTGATTTTTAACTGCTAGGAATTTTTAAGATGGTGTTTGGTTTTGAAGCACTAGTAACGGCGTATGTAATGTAGGTGACAGGATGGAAGGATGAGATATGCATCAGAAAACATGAATTATTTGGAAGCATGGATGATTGCGACCTCCCATCCAACCACAAAACTACTTTCCTAATAATAACTCGATAGGCTTTGATTGGCACATTTATTGGAAAAGTGGAGATGCAGAGATTGCCGTTCTTATATGTTGCTGACCATCTCTAGATAGCTGATATGGATTATTCCCATCAATTTGCAAGACAATAAATAAGATCAAAGAACTTTTTAGAGCTTTGCTCCAATCAAATCCTCGATGCGTAAGTCAAAAGAAATGTCTGTGCAAGAACAAAGAAGGAATCAAAGAAACAGAGGATCATTCAACTAGAATTTTTCCTGGTTATTTTTCACAGTCCAAGTCTATTTATAGCTGAGAGATATGAAATCCCTAACATCCTGAGGTTGCACTAACCACTTGAGATCACATTATAACAGAAGAGGATCATAGCATATTATAGTGGAACGTCGTGTAACAGTTCGGACAAATGGATACTGTGACTCGTATCTCCGGCGGTGAACTGAGTCGTGATTGGCTGAATGTTAAGCTGAGAAATCGTCTGGCCAAGTTGGCGAACTCGACCTGGAAGGTCAATTATTTTTGCTCTTGTCAGCTTGATCGTCTGGATGGTAGGAGTTGGGTTAGTTTGATTATATCAATGTACCTTGATAGTGCCACATTACCATGCTTATTTAATGCCGCATCACTATGTATTCATCAATGAGATTTAATTTAGGTATAATTATAAATAAAAATTCATGGATCTGGCTACAGAACTTTTTCCCTCTTGAGATAGCAGGGTGATACGTACATGCAATCTCAAGCTTAGCAAATTGATGCAAGGAAATTGAAACCTTTTCTTTATGTATTAAATTGAAACCAATTTAAAACCAAATTTCAAGCTGAGCAAGAAAATCGGAAAACAATAGCATGACGAGGATGTCGAACAAAAAGCGATCAGGGTCTGTCCGCCTCATGATGACCGACAACTGAAGATAAGGTCGTGCTGGATGATAAAATTAATGTTAAGCGCCGAAGAAAGGAATCAGAGGATAAGCTGTATCCAACAAAGAGACTGCAAACACCAAAACCCCAAGGACTCGTTTGGTTGATTGAAAGTAGAGGAACGAAAAGACAGTTTCTGAAAAGTGAAGAAAAGAC
Source organism: Elaeis guineensis (assembly GCF_000442705.2). Classification (NCBI taxonomy): domain Eukaryota; kingdom Viridiplantae; phylum Streptophyta; class Magnoliopsida; order Arecales; family Arecaceae; genus Elaeis; species Elaeis guineensis. Next base: position 8,269,886 of record NC_025996.2, on the reverse strand, counting down.
TCTAGTTGAAATTTTAAAAAGTGAGAATAAATTTTTTTTTTTATAAAAAAATATTTTTTATATTTTATAAAAAATAAAAATTATGAACTAGGATCAGAAAATGTTGATTCATAACATAAACTCAAAAACGCATCATGAAAGAGATAAATTTTAATATTTTCTGTGAGATGAAAAATATTGATATTTTTTTTTTTAAAATATTTTTTTACGATCTACGGTTAAAATTTTGTAACATATCAATGAATGATTACGATGAAATACTGAATAGTGATATAATATAATATTAATATTATTTTAATATTTATATAAATATAATATTAATATTAATATTATAATATTTATTATATATTAATATTATTTTAATATTTATATTAATATAATATTTTTATTAATATTAATATAATATTATATTTAATATTTATATTAATAAATCTATTATATTAAAATATTAATATAATATTAATATATATTAATATTATGTTAATATAATAAATTATTATGATCTAATATTATATTATAATATATTAATATTATATTTTATATTTATATAAATATAATATTAATATTTATATAAATAAAAAAATATGACTTCATATCTATTAAAGATATAATAGATATTTTATATAATTATTTAAAAAAATAAATATTTAATTAAATATAAATTATTTTATAATTAATTATTTTTCATGATAAATCAAACATACTAAAATTTTATTTTTAAAAAATATTTTTTTTAAAAATTAATTTTTAATAAATTAAATTTTTTTAAAAAAAAAAATTTTACGAACCAAACGAATCATGAATGCCAATATGAATAACAAAAAGTGGATGCAAGAGCACAATGGGACCAATATAACCCCTAATCGTTTTTGTCAACGAATCCATGAATAGGAAAGAAGCCACCCGGGCATCGGTTGTCTCCACGGCTCCATCTGTTATCAGTTCTCTACCTCATATTAAGAGTGTCGCTATGAGTGGGTGAGCAACAATTAATTCTCTTTTCTCAACCAACTTCCCAAACACAGTTTGAACTAGTTAAATTGAAATAATAATATAAAAGATAAAAATAAATGCTGCAATCCTAGCAAAAGGCCTGTGCAACACGACGCACTCGTGGCTGATAGGATTGAAGTGAAAGTTAAAAACTGAAAAGTTGAAAAAGAGCCCTTATTTGAGAAATCCAAATTCCTTATTTTATAGAATTCTAGTTTAAAAATTTAGATTTAAATTTTCTGTTTTCTTGCCAGTGGAAGGCAGGAAAGATACCCTAGCAGACCATGGGGCCACGCAAGGAGGACGGATCTGGAGTTTTTGCTCATAGCGGGCTTGACGCAAGTAAACCCTGCAGACCAGCAGAGTCCAGCATGAGTCCCAACAGCCCCACCCCTGTGAAGGGAATTGCCGGTAACCATCGAACTTTTGAGTATCAATATCTATTAGATTCAAAATCCTGTTATCAGGTCTAACATGGCATGCAACTTTTTCATATCATGAATGGTTATTTTCAGATTCATTCAAATAAATAGCTAGTGCTAGAGATTCAACATGGATTAGCTACTCTAAAACACCTACAACTCAGAACGGAATCAACTGAAAGACGAACAGGTCTGTCAAAATGTTTGCACCCGTTGAGAGGCCACAGCTAGCCTCTTAAAAATGTCTTTTTCCCGGGTTCAGGTGAAATAGCAGGCTCGCTTTAATCCATGACTGCAACAATTGACCTGTTAATGCTATCGATCATAACTCAAAGCAAAGTCTGGACACCAAACCTGCAACAAAGGAATAAACGAATTTGCCATACAGGTGCTTACAGTTTTGAGTAACTTGTGAAGAAAACATAAACATGGAAAAAGCAGGAAGATGAGTAGCTAGAGAGAGAGAAGAAGCCAAGTAATAACAGAAATGTCATATCACTCATGATTGAGAGAAAAAATATGAAAAGAACCGGAAGATAGCTGTGGCATACTGATAGGGGTTACCAAATGGGTAACGTATGGGAAGAATTATTTAGACCGTGACCAGCTTTAATCATCTAAATGAGATCTCAATCAAAGGGAAATATTTAGAGCCAAAAGTTTCAACCAAACAATGGAGCGGCCACCTAAGGAGTAACAGAGAGTGGACAATATCTCTAGTAAACAAAAGGAAATGGGTTAGCATTGGATCTGCATTTCAGAAAACTAGACAGTAAAAGAATTAAATCATGCCTCGAGATCAGGCTTAGGCATTGAATCTTACCATTGGAGAACAAGCAGGCACGAGCAGCCTATAGGTAATCATTTACTTATCGCCCTCATTTTCTGGCTTATCTTCATTTTGCTTTTGCTGGAAAATGAGCACAGTGCAGATTAATGCAATAACATCAGCATCAAAGCTTCAAACTAAAATGATTTAAACAAAAAAAAAAAGAATTCAATTATGTTACACAGTTTAATTAGTAATAATCCAGTTTTTGCAGGAGAGAAGTAATGGCTCGTATGACATGGCATGCAATGACTCCACTGTTTCACAAAATCAAGTAATGCATGATTCTAGGTGTCAAATGGTAAATTCATTAACAATATTTAAGTTCAAAACATTGATAATAGTACTATATCGTACCAACGTTATCCCAAATCTTGCAATGAAGAAACAAAAGGAATAATTAGATAAGTACTAGATTTATTTCTCTCTTTGGTCAATTTTACTTCTGATGGTACTCAAACAGTGTTTTCAATAGCCGAGTCTTGACCCTCCAGAAGTGTAATTCATGGCACTTTGAAACACAATAGATTTACATGCGCAAGTTGTACAAAGCATATTTTAGGACCTCAAAATATACACAGAAATGAATGTCCTCAAGGAAGTTTCGAACCATTTATGTTTGCCCTTTTCTCCTCCAGCTTTCCAGATCATCAGAATGAATTTATCAGTTAATAAAAAGTATACAAGTCTTTTCTGACTCTGCAATTAAGAGTTAAAAGAAAACAGTGCATGTCTAATCCTCCACACAACATTGTCCCCATTTATATAAACCCTGCTAAAGCCATCTCTAACTGCATGTATTGAGTGTGAAATCAAGTAGAATTAAAAGTTACATGTAAAGTGGAATTTAAATAGCATCAAAGACATGGGACACATCAATTTAAATATTGTTGTCCAGAATATAATTCATATTCATACATGTATGTATGGATAAACTAAGATGCAAACAATTGATTTACAATACACTCAAGAAGGAATGAATTCCCAGCAACTGAAACAGTTGACTAAGAAACACCTGGGTTTGGGTTCAGAAACGAAAGCACCACATACAGGCACTTGGTGGAAAGCATCTAATTTATGCAAAAAAGCATAACTGATAATCTACTATGAAAGAAAAAATAATTTGCTTATGCATCCTGATGCAGTGTCAAAAATAATTAAGCACCACTTTTATGCAGTATTCTCCACGTACATGAGCCCAGCATCGAGGGAGAAACAACTAGTATCATCCATGAGATGGCTTCATTAAGTACATTATGCATTGTTAACAGATAAAATAAGAAACAGAGCAGCCAAATTTAAGCTACTAAAAGCATATTAAAAGATTCAGTCAAAGAACCAGTTGAACAACATCTAATTAAATTCAGTTCTAGAAACACTACTAAAGAAAGTAATAATCAGGCAGTGGATCCCATATCACTATATCCTTGTGATTTTCCTTTTGAAAACAACAAGATTGTCTCTACAAACAATGTCATCATGATGAAGCATCACAAACAATGGAGTGAAAAATGTATGCCATGGTATAATTTTTCACAATTTCAAATCAATCTATTGTACAAAAGCAAGGTTAACAATACCAGTATTATGACCCATGCTGGTCAGGTACCACGTCAATAAGGTACGGTACCATAGCAGCATAGTCCGTAGAATCATACCATTCAGATGCCGATAGACTTGTGCAAACTAGGCCCCAATTTTTGTTGTCTTAGGCTGGACTTTTCAGCTTGTTGGATTGGGCTAGGCTTCAAATCTTTTAGGTTTGTCAAAATTCGGGCATGTCTAGGGCTTGGCACTTTTTAACTTGGCCCTGACCTGACCCAACCCAAAACATATAATATTATTATTTATTTTTATATTTGTTATTTATCTTACATATAATACATGTTATATTATAATACTTTTTATCTTGAAATTTGGAAAACAAGGAAAAGAAGGAGAATTATCCCTAACCTTCTCCTCTTTCTCCTGTCCCTCCCCCCTCTACTCATTGACACCAGCCCATCATCTGCTAGTGCTCCCTCCCTCTCTCTCTCTTCCCCCCCCACATGTGTGCCCCCACCCCCAGCTAGTGCTGCCTCATCCTCCTCCCTTTCTCTCTCCTACTCCCTCTCCCTAATATCACACCTCTGCCATTTTCTTCTCTCTCCAACCATCTTGCCATGGAAGATGACAAGAATGCCTACTAGCTTGGCTCGACTGAAGTCCCATGCCCTTTGCAATTGTCTCTCACCCCTTATCCCTGAGCTCCTCATCCTTCATTGCCTCCGAGATGCTTCAACAAGTTGGTCAATCCCCAAGGCAAGGACACTGGTCTGGGTCCCTCTCCAAGGTCAGCTAGTCGTTGCCAAGGAGGCCAGTCGGTGATAGCATTGGACATTGATGTCTAGCACTATTGGCCCTCCATGGTTCTACTACTCTCTTTCTCACTCCATTGGGTTGGGCTCGATCGACCTGCCCAATTGGCTCAATTTATTCAAGTATGGCAAGTCAGACTTGGGCTTTCAAATTTGGCATAGAGTTAGGAACGAGCTCAAGATTTCACATATAAGAATGGGCTGGGCTGGGCTCGAGAACCAAGTCCAGCCCGAACCTAGCCCAATCCGATAAATGCTCCAGTGTGTCGATATCTCCAAATCTAGAAAGAGAGGAAAGGAGGGAGGGAGGCATGCGGTATCTGAGAGAGATGCTGGGGACACTAGGGAGCAACGACAAAGGAGGGTAAAAAGTGGTGGTGAAGGTGTCACGGTGGTGTAGGGAACATGTGATGCCCATAGAGGATTCAAGGGTATTGAGGGGTTGAAGAGGGACAAAGAAAGGGGGTTGAGATGCTCCGTCATGGCAATGATGGGGGATTGAAAATGGCGGTCGTGAGGGATTGAAGAGAGAGCAAGATAGTGTGGGAGAGCGAGATCATGAACAATTGAGGGTTGGATCAAATTTGGTTTGGGAAATTGAGTCACCATTGCCTGAAACCAGGCAGAAGCCACAGAACCAATTGGTTTAGCCTGATTTCCACCCGTATAGTCCGCTTGCTATTTTGTTTCAAAATCTTGAACCATCCTAGTTTCATGTCAGTTTGCTTTGGTGAGCATTGAATTGTCAGTTTTGGAATGATTCAACAATCCTTGTATCAAAGAATAAACTAGATGAATATATATCAAACTGATTTTTGTAATAGTTTACCAAGTGAGGATATGCTTATGGAGTATTGATGGTTGCCATGTTCCAGAAGTTGTTTGTTAGGGCTGTCACTCTCAACCAGAAACCTAGTATCTAATCCAATCATGATCTCTACCAGCTGAAGAATGGGTTGGGCATGATTCTAAAATTATTCATTGATTTTTAGGTGGGGTCAAGTTTGGGTCTGATGTTTTTAGACCTGATTTAACCCAGTCTTGGCTAATTAGCTGGCTCATTTATATACATATACTATAATGACATGAACTTTTCTTCTCATGAGAGTAGAGGTATCTATTCTCGGCTCCAAAATCAATAAGGTAACATTCAAATCAAAATTCCACATAATTGATCATGATTTATACTACTAAAAATGACTAAGAACCAAAAATCACATATTTTGGGGGTCTCTAACTTATGCATCATGTGGTGACAAAAATTAATGATTAGCATAATACAAAGCAATATTATACTATGATCTAAGTATTAAGATCTATAAATAACATGTGTAGGTCATGATCAATAAGGCGAATACTTAATTTAAATACTTTATCACGTATTTTAACACATCAATACCATGGAAACCATCCATTCTTTGTCCCGTGATGTATAGGCAAGAGACTACCAAAATATGTGTCTTACGATTTCTAGGCATTTTTAGTGATATAGATCACGATCAACAATGTGGATCTTTGATTTGGATGTCCTATTATTGACGTTGGAGTAGAGAATAGTTACCCTCTCATCTCAAGAGGAGAAAAGTCCATCTCTAATATAATACTAGTGTTTTTTATATATTTCCAATTTCTAAGCTCTTCATATATGACAATTTTGCTCTAAATCTTAGTCTGGTAGAAAAAATAAAAACAATTACATGTTAGAACATGTTGCCTGTACTTGACTTTTTAAACTTTATGTTTTCGATTTTTTGTGAATCAATGTTATATGGCTAACTATCAAGTGCTTGTTCCTCATGATTTCATATTTTTTTGAGCTGGTAAATGGATGCTTCATTGATAAGCTTGTCAAGTTGTCCAAGGCATATTTCTTGGTACTTGATGAGAACATGGACTCCATCCACAATGTCCCAAACCCGATGCACATTGAGAAGGCTAGGCCTTAACATACCTGAATGAGCCAATCTTATGAGATTTTTATTCCTCAATATTTTAAAATGTGGGTCTCAGACCGACCTAATCCGGGTACTAATAATAATAAAATGCTGATTAATTTATCATTCTTGTTCTTAGATATTAGCTATTAAGCAATAGATACTAATTGTTATTTGTCATTGTTATCATGGTGATTATCCATCCAAAAAAATACTACCATCTTTATCATTGTCATTATTGTATTTAATGTATTATTCTTACTTTTGAATAATTAAAAAAAGGTAATCATATAATAACCCACATATGAGTCCACATACCACATATGCACTATGCGACCCCTTGATTGCCTGCGTATTGCAGCTTCATTTTTAAAGCACTGCTAGTACCTGAACCCAAACATGACCTTATTCTTCAATGGGCTGAGTATGGAACAAATTTTAAATCCGAAATCCAAAAGGTTTGGGTCTAGGTTTACTAGAGCCCAGACTTGTCCAGACCAGACTCGATGGAACCTTATTTTTCATGGTTGACATATTATCATAAGACGTGAAAATTATCAGACAGTAATAAGATTGGCTCAAAATGTGCTGCAATAAGGAGCTCTCAAGCATATAAAGACGGCAGTAGTGGTGGGTGTTGACATAAACGTTGAGGAAGTAAAGGGGTAGAGTTTGATTGAGTATAAAAAGGAAATTGTAAAAAAAAAATGAAGTGCCATTTATAGTTAAATGGTATCTCTAGTAAAATTAAATGAAGCATAGATTAGAAATTGAGGTAAGAGATGAATAATGGAGCAGAATAATCTAAAGGAAATCTGAATGGAAGTCATGGATGTCTAAGAAAAAACATGACATAGGATGAACCATTGATATGACTGAACTATTAAGGATAAACAATGTCCAACCATTTAGATGGGATACTGCATTGTAGTTATCGTTGTTGTCAAACAATGCAAAACCAATCGCCACATGAAGGAATAACTTTGAATGCTTATTTACCAAATTAGGATACTAGTTAAACAAGGTAAAACAATATATATAATTTCTCTTTTTTACACTAGTATTGCACCTGAAGAAATACCAGAAACCGAAACACGTTGTGACAAGAAAACCTAATGAAAACTGTCTATACCAAGGTCCGTACACATACTTCAGATTGGCCTTGCAAAGATGCTAGCAAATCTTTCACTGAAGGGTCATTAGGGTCAACACCTGGGAGCTGTGAGAGTAAAATAGTCATTATATGCTGTCAGTAAAGCAGATCAATACAGAACTGACTTTAAAAAACATAGAAGTTCAAGTAAATGATATACCGAATTCAGTATAGATGAAACAAATGACTGGTCCTCCAGCACCTTGCTCATCTCAGACTGGGTTGACAAGTCCTTCACATTATCCTGAACAGACATTTCAAGGGCTGCATACACCGCAATACAAGCATCAAAACCATGATACTGCAATTTGATTAAAAGGAGACTTAAGTATATTAAGGAGTAAAAGGGCATCCAACTACATGAGGCTCCCACCACTGTGGGGTCTGTGGAGGGTCAGACGGACTGCTGCATCCTTACTTTTAAGTCTGTTAAGGAGTGAGGATGCAAAGCATGCAAATTTACAGGGAACCAAGTTTTCAAAGTAGAAAGAAAGAAAAGTCATGCTTATCAAGAATTGTTATACACAAAAAGAGTAACATTTCTCCTTTTCCAACAGAAACAAACATAACTTTAACATTAGACATCAAAGTTTGATATAGGATATACTTGACATCTTCAAAAAACCTACTAATCATCTTAGAATTATTGCAGCTGCGGTCTGTAGCATGATTTGATCTTTTTCTCCGGATAACTGGTGAATCTTTGTTAGCAGAAGATGTTATATAAGAGTATGGAGTCCAATTATAAGCACACAAAAGGGTCTCAATGAAAATCAAAGTAATTAAGGCAACATGAGTACTTTTGAATACATAACTTCTAATCACATTTTAGTGAGCAGAAAGGAGTTCACCATCTCGATGCAGTACATATGCCATAGAATGCGTAAGCAAGCATGGACTAGAATGCCATTCACACATACAGATGGAAAAATCCAGATCTACACATGTAATTATGTATGCTAATGTGTATGTATGTGCTTATGATTGAGGTATAACAGACTGGATTTCAGATAGATATGATACTGTACTGACAAAAGAAAAAAACAATTTCAGCCAAGTAAGTATATTACAAACTCATGAATCTGATGTCAGATTTAAAATAAAATGTAAAGTCTGAATTATAGGGCCTATAATATATTATAACATTGATTACTATGAAGATAAGCTAAACTTCATAAGTGACATTCTGGCTTCATCTGAAGTTAAAGAAAATGTTTCCACCTTACGAACAGACCAGCGAATGTTTCCACCTTATGAACAGACCAGCACATTCATTTAAGTAAACAGTAAAGGTTAGAACTTCTTTCACTCCTTATCTCTAAGTTAACCTTGAAATTTAATTAGTTTGCTGCTCCCTACAAGAAAAGAAAGGAGGGAAGGAAAAAAAGAAAAGGAGGGGGGGTGGGGTGGGGAGGGTGGGTATTCAGTTAAAAACTCTGGCATTCAGATAAGCAAGTAACAGTAGTATCCTTGTCACAGATTATGAGATTAGATTTAACATTTAGATTCTTTAAGTAACTTAAATAATGAATGCTCAACAAAAAGCAGAAAACATATGCCTGATCTTCCTGTTCATAAATGAATTGTTACAGCAACAATGAAACTCACCAAATGCTAATTCCTGGTCATCCGCTGTAGCCTCTGACATATCAGTATCTGCCATGGCCACATTAGTGGACTTAGGATCATCCATCGACATCGCAAGAGCCTGTTCTAGCAATGCAGCCTCATCACTCTGTTGCCACAAAAGTACATTCACAGAATTACTCATTCTTTGATATCTACACTCACTAGAATCATCCGAGGATGATATAAGAATCACAAACAATGACAATACCTGACAAAGAATCATGCTTCACAGGTTAAGAATATTAATGAAAAGGAAAATTTGATTTAAACTCATCAATAATCCATGATAGTATATAATTATATATTTGCAACATCTAAATGAGACCTTTTCAACATCATGTTAGTAGTCAGTAGTATTGATGCATTTAATATATTTATATACAGAAGCATTATACTTCATCATGGAACATCCATATATGCCCCTTTAATAATCCAAATCTTCAACGAAACTTCATATAGAATGTTCTTGGTTATTCAGATTCGCAGCAGAGGAACTTTTAGAGGACATTTGTATTGTAGCATGCACTCAGGACTCAAGGATATGGATGGAACAGGGGAAATCTGAGAGCAACTTGACCAATCATCATCTCAATAAACGGTTAGACAGACAACACCAATTCAGGTGATTCCCCTAAAATATGACCACCTTTTCCCGTTAACATAGTAAAAAGAAAAAAAGTCAACATCAAAAAAAAAAAAAAAAAAGAGGATTCCCAGCACACCTTTTGCTTCATGTGTCAGGCAATCAAAGAATAAAAAGTTAATGACCCTTTGTTTATTTAATAATGCACAGAACCACAAAACAAGCTGCCTAGAGCCAATTCTATTATCCAACATTGCATATTAAGAGTTATATCAATAACAAAGGTTACCATAACCATCAAGTCTTGTCCAAACTATTTGTCGTCACTTGTCAATTTTATGAATCTCCAAGTACCAAGCATTCTTGCTTACTGCTGTTTCCAATGTCATTTCAGGGTTTTCCATATCCTTTCTCACAACTTCCATCCACATTATTTTAGGTCTTCCCCTCCTTGTCCTACATTCTTTAACAAGGTAATGTAACCACTCCTTACTAGAGCTCCCTCAGATCTTTGTTCTACATATCCATATCACTTAAATTGATACTCCATCGCTTTCTCATTAATTTGCACAACTCTTATAGATCCTTTAATATACCCATTTGTCACTTTGTCCTCAATTTGGACAAGTCTTACAGCTCCTATAAAGTCAACTAAAACAATGGACCTACAATGGAATTTTTAACTTGAGAACTGGGAATTGAAATGAATGTTTCAAGTGGGTTATAATATAGTGCCTATGAAAGAACCAGCCATGAAGGTCAAATTTTAGTTAGAAATGAGTACAAAGGTTAATGGAAAGAAAACACAAGGGAATATGTAGGAGAGATTAATGATTGTAAATTAGGGTTTTGAGAGGTTGTAGTGTGTCCAGATAAAAGGCGAAGGGGAAGGTACCCAAAAAAAAAAAAAAAGATGAGATTACAAAGGCAGATGCCACAATGATTTACCCAAGCATCACATCTAGGGTTGAAGAGCTGCATCTTTAGAGCATACTCACAAAGTTAGACATTGAAAATTATACGATAAATACCTTGCTTATCACTCAAAAGTCTTCATTAAGTTATATTTGACAGGTACCCTAAAATAGATTCTAGTGGACTGCTTGTATCTTTAGAAGTGCAAAATATAACAAAAGAGAAAGCTTTTTTTTTTTTCCTTTTTTTGCTGTTGTGGGGTGGGGGGGGGGGGGAGGGGGGTGTTGCAAAAGAGAGCCTGCTTTACCAAGGAGACCAAAGACAGTTAATTACCCTTTCTTAGGGACAACACAAAGAGAATAAAGCATTAACAGTAACAAATTTCAGGTTTTAAATATCAAAGAAGCCTCTAAACCTTCTAAAACTAAATTCTAACAACTAATTCCAAACTTGCATCTAAGACTAGTTTCTAGACATGATCCTACCTTATATAGGTTTCCTAAATCCCCAAATTACAATAAGTTGAAACATAATTGTTGCTACTACTCCTATTGCAACTCAAATGGAACCTATAAGTCAAAACAAAACATGCATCAACAATATCAACTACCACTTAAAGGAAACTTACCAATCACATTAATGTCAGACATGTTAGCCAAGCCTCAATCCAGCTTGGAAATGGATTTCAGATAACTTTGAGGACAAGGACCTGACTTGGTTTAAAATCAGTCAATCCAGAAGTGATCCAGTTTGACTAAATGCTGAAAGCCAAGCCCTACAAGGGAATGAAAGAGAAATAGCTGCTATGCTGATAGCCTACCAATTACTCTGTTTCTCTGACACAGAGAGCCTTGACCAAAACCATCCCCTACCTTCCATGGACATATAGAAATACATTGAATGATTGAAAACAAAATTCCAGTCTTATCCCAGCTATCTCGTTTGGCATCCCAAAAATAAAAAAAAGTTAAATTCTTTGATGGCTATTGCTACAAATAATAGAATCCAAGCAGGTCATGGATATACAAAGGAATCAAGGAAGCTACAGTATAGAGAGAAGGCTTTGGATTTGAAGTTAACCACTACCCAGTTGGTTTTCAGATGTTGTTACTCCACAAGCCATGTTGATCTTTAATGATGATATCGCGCAGTTGCCCCTTCTTTCTGCCATGTCCATAAGCATGCCTCCCCACACCAACAAAAATAAAAAACTGAAAACCTTTTTTTGACCTAGTGTAAGGAGAAAATGAAAAGAGGGGTGGTTAGGGATCCTATGTATGTGTGAGTCTGAGAAACATAGAGGGATGAGTTCAGGAACTAGCTGTAGCTGGTCATCCAATGTTGCTGGTCATCCAATTGATAACTTAAATCCCAAGCAAGGATGCTAAACTAAAGGGTGGATGAAGCAACATGTAGTAATTTTTAACTTCCCTTCTCTGGACTCAGGTTGTCCAAATCCACAGATCAAGATCACAATTATCTACCTTCAGAATAAGAAAATCACGTTTCGAGTCAAATTCTGGACAAAGGGGTGATTTTCTGAAGCCATTATTTCCAAGGTTAGAATAGGTCAGGCAGACATGTTGCACAAAATTGGAACTCCAAAGGAAAAACTAAGAAGAAAATGAACAAAATGCCAATATTTATCTACTTCCCAAGTGTCTAACATGTGAACTTTGGAAATTGAAATTAATCAATGACGAATGCTTAATTCCTTAGGTTCAAAGGATTAATACACAAGGAGATAGACAATATGATAGAATCACCATACATATTCATTTACATAGGTGATAAACAACTAGGATGAACAAAAAACAATCTGTAAAAAATTATGGCTCAAGATGTACTGGAAGAGGCCACTAAATAAAAGACACATTGTTTATAGCAATGACATCTTTTGTATAAAAACAAATTTAACTTTTGATAACCCCATGCAATAAATCAAATAGTCACTTAAACCTCGAAAACATAAGAAAGCAATGTCCAAATCAAATATATTTGTGGATTGTATTATGTAATGATGAAGAAAATATTTGAATGTACTAGGCACTAGAAAGCTTCATAACTAGTAATTATAATGAAGTTTCAAACAAATGAAGTTCAAAAGCCAAATGATATTCATGTTACGAAATTCCACAATGTTTTATGAACTTATTGCAAATACTAACTTCAGCCTAAAGAGCTACAGACAAAAAAGAAACCTAGATTTTGCAAAATACTCAAAATCTCTCCATGGTTCCTCTTATCTCTTATTTCCAAAAGTTTCAACTTTTCCTGATTTCCATGGCTAAAACTCTGGAAGTCTGGAGCAAAACTGCTGAAACCATTGATAGTGCAAAGTACAAACACTGTAAATTCATAATATCAATCAAAACCAAAACAAAACCTAACTTTTTAATCATTTTAATTGTCATAAATAATATTAACACATCAGGAAGGAAGAAACCAATTGGAAATGTAGGTATCCACCACATGCATAATACACAAATTTCATGATACAATTCTCTAAACCCTGTAATCAGATGATGAGCATAATACAGAAACAACAGAGATGCATAAGCGACTTCCATGTAAGTTAACAGAGGAGGAAAGGAAATAGACCGTCAAGTTATGTTTTTTATCATCAACTGCAGGTGCTGAACTACTGTCTGGCTCAGCCATAGTTGCATCGTGGGAACTCGAAGCCTGTTCCCCTCCTTTTTCCTGTTTAGCAGCCTCCTCTGCAGCCTTCTTTGCAGCAGCTTCTTGCCTTGCCCTCTCCTCTTCCATTGAAACCCTAAGTGCAAGAGCTAACTCAGGATCTATGTTAGGATCCACACCAAAATCAAACCCAGACATGCTACCAGCTGCAGCTGCAGCAGCAGCAGCAGCAAAACCACTTCCTCCATCTCCATCTCCTGTAAAGATTGGTGTACTGTGAAACAATAAATAAACCAGATAAGTTGGACATTACTTATGGATCTTAAGGGGTATCATGGACTTTTTGTAATTTCAGTTACCTTATAAGTACATCAGAAAGAGCATTTGGCCCAGAAGGCACACGAACTAGGTGACTGCTGTCATTATTATTTACAGCAGAAATAAGAGCCTCTAGTTTTTCGGGTTTGCCATCATCACATTCTCCAAAATCAACAATATCAAGAGAAACACTGTTCTTCTTCAACTTTTTTCCAATTGCCTCCAATGTCTTCTTATCATGTTTAATTGGACTAATACATGGAAGAGTTGACAAGAAAAAAATAAATCCATGGAATAATGCAAGTGCAAATACACATCTTGCACATACTGTACCTTCCAGCAAATACTATGATCCTTTGTTGCTGCTTCTTATTTTGGCGGTGTTTCAGAGCCAGCTGAGCAACCTGGATCCCAGCAGTCAAGTTCAACTCACCACCAATTTCCAGCCCTACATATAGAAAGCATAAACATAACATATCATGACATACAAAATATTATTCAAAGAACGACACAGGAAACTAGACCTGTGCTTTATACCAAGAAGAGCTTAAGGTTATTCTGCCAAGCATGTTTTATAATAAGAGAATTCTAGTTTCAACTCAGAAAAGCCAGGTAATAACTTTTTAGCATGTACATTTCTTCATATCTCCAGTAGTATGTTTATGTCAAAGAAATTAAAAAAAAAAAAAAAAGAACCTCTCAAATAAGCTTTTTATCGTAAACATCAACTTCGAAGAATTAAAGATATTTGGTAAACTGAAATTTTTTTAAAATGAAAATCTTTCCAAAAAAATTCTCAGATGAGAAATAGACCTTTTCCATAGACAGCAACACATGCCTTTAGATGTAAACCATATAGCACATGCATATCGAGATGCATGTCCATGAATGCAAATACACACATTAGCATGTAACTACAAATAGAATGCGTGATCTGGTCCTCATCAATAGTACATGAAGGGAAAGGAACAACTAAATTGACATTATTTTTCCACTCTGAATAGGAAAGAATGCCAAAATATGAATAACCAACATGTTACCAGAGATGCCTTAAGTGAGGGTCATGGATAACTATCACTATGGCTCTAAGGTATAAATCATAACATCAATGATTCAATACTTTAAAATTTGTAACATCATGGCGAGAAAGAATCAAAAGGTGAGATCAAGTATTCTTGCCTACAATGTTAGCAAATTTAAGAAATTACTAGAAAAAAATATAGATTAAGAAGAAAATGAAATTTATCATGCCATAAAACAGCCCATAACCATAGTATTACCCCAACATGACCATAAACATGCCCAGATAGCCGCCTGCTTATGTGCAATGATTACACACGCACCTAAAGCCACGACGTTCAAAAGGGTCAGAAGGATAACTTTCCATTAGCACAACATGTTGTAGCCCCCATAGATTAGAAATAAAAGCTTCAGCTATAGTATATTTTTGTCTAATAATTTCAATATCCCTTCCTTATTTTTCTTCAGTTTTCATCGGTATAATATTCATTTGACGTGGACCTAGAGAAAATTTCAAATGCTTTCATTAACCATATGCAAAGAGAAAAGTCTGTTTTTCCTTCTTTATTCAGAACATTTCCACATCATCAATCAAGACTTCCCATCAAGAGTCATTGGAATTAGCAAACTTTATCAGATAAATAATCACCATAAAAAGAGATAAAAAGAACAATAATGCATAGATAGGTGCTATAGGCCGCTGCTTAAATGACAGGTGAGTGCATTTATGATCTACCAAGATACCACTCAAAAAATTGGCTATTCAGACAAAAAGATGTGACCTTCTGCAGCGCCTCCATTTCCAATATTCAAAATTCCTGAAGTTTCCGGTTCAGAAAATAGTTTCTATTGTAAAAGAGAGTAGAATAGCTAGGTGAGAAAAACAAGCAAATTCTAAAAGAAGCAAAGGCGGGCTATAAAATGCAGAACCTATACTCGAATGCTATAACAATGATAATGGAGAAATAGGGGATCATTCGAGAAAGAAACTTACTTACAAACGAAGAGATGAACAGTAAAAAGAAAAAGAGAAACAATTTTGCAAAGAAAAAAATCCTACCATGCATGCAAGCTAGGATCTTTCCAAGATCACTGGTCGGGGTGACCAAAACACGGACCCCTTTGCCTGCCATCGTCAGCACGCCCACTGTATTCTCCGGATTTGACTGTACCATTGGACACATCCAATAAATCAAAAAGAAGATATAGAATCCAAAAACCTAATGGCCGACTAATCCAACGAAGAAAACTATATAATCAATAATTTCAAGAATCGGCTTAGAGATAAAGAAAAAGGCACGGGCTACGGAAAGGTGAGCAATTACCTGCGTTTTAGCTCCACATATGAGATTGACCGCGTCGGCTTGGGCTTGGAATCGGGTGGGCGAGTAGTCCCCATTCCGCATCCACTCCGAGTTGTCGATACAGATCATGGTGGCCTGGGAGAACCCAGAAAAGCAACGAGAAGGTATCAGCAAAACCCTAAAGATCCAAAGACATCACGCAAAGAGCGGATGGAAGGAGGAAGAATTAAGATATCCAGAGGGAGAGAAGCGACCTCTAGAACCATCGCGACGAGGCGAGACAGAGATCGAGAGAAAGAGAGAGAGAAAGGGAGGAGAGCAGCGACGGCAGGTTTCTAGACTTGTTGCTTGCGAGTTAAACAATCTGCGGCAGTGCGGTAATAGATCAGCTGTCTGTCCTGTTCGTTGTTCTTCGATGATGACAAATAATAAGCCGACTCGTGGCCTGAACTTTAGATTTAGGCAGCGTCGGCTTCCGCTGCGAGAAGCAACTTTACCGTTACGCCAACTCTACGACGCATCCGATTAATATTATAAAAAAAATATTTTTTTTTGATTAAAAGTTTGTGATCTATATTATTGAAAAATAAAGTATATACAGGAGAAAAAAAATATGTCCCATATACAATAATCCAAAGATGGATCAAAACAGGAAAAAAACATAATTAGACAAATTAAAAAAAAAAAAAAGAGTAAACCTGTATCACCAAAAAAGACTCTACTAAAGAAAGCCCATGAGCTAATACAAAGCAATTTGAATCCATATACATAAGCGCCCAACAGCAAAAGGTCCGAAAACATTGCTCGTGAAACATGCAAAGCCATTCTGTAAATATATGAGTAAGCATATGAGGGAGGACCATAGGTGGGAGAATCCCTTGAAGATAACCAAAATCTAGTTGCCAGCAGACGTAGACTATAATGACCCAGGCTCTGGAAGGATAAGTTATAAACCTTTCTGCTGAATTGTAACATACCATTCTTGCAATATCTTGAAGAGATGAAGCCGCCTTACACACATAGTGATAGAAGGAGATACAGACCATTCTGTGAGTCCATACTACATAAACCTGTATAATATTTCACAGATATCCATAAAGATGTAAGAAGGAATTGATGTGTATCCATGAGCCTGTATTAATCTTCAGAATTCTGTACAGAACCATGTAGGAGTATGCATTTGCTGCTGAAGTATGTTTGGTATTGATAGACATGAGCACGTAGCAAAGATGATACAGATGCGGTGCTGAAAATAATATAATCTGTATAACTTGAAAGCAAGTTTTGAGCTAAAACTTCAAGTAAAGTGAGTTAAATATGTGCCCTTTCCCATCAGTATCAACTCTGATTGAGACCTCATTTGGGATATAGTAATAGCAGTAGCAAAGATCAAGCAGAAAATAACAACTATGCCAGATGTGTCCCAATTGTAATACATACCAAGCAATAACTAGGACAGCATTTGAAACCTTACTCCCATCAGTGATGAAGATATGAATTACATCTTTTGGGAGGTAAAGTGGATGCCAATCTAATTTCCAAAGCAAAAAACGAAAAAAGAAAAAAAGAGAGTGTTTAGACAACCGGAATCGGAATGAATTAGAATCAAAATAGGAATAGCCAATTTCAAACCGAAATCAAAATGAATTAGAATCAAAATAGGAATAGCCAAATTCTTCGAAACATTTGGTTCATGATAAAAATTAGAATTGAATTTTATGTACATTGAGCCATTCCTATTTCATCTCGGAATCGGAATCAAAATAAAACTTCTCCCAATAAAATGATTGAATAGGAGTCATTCATTTTCATTCCGATTCCAAACCCCAGCTCACCCAACTAAACACCCCCTAAGTCGATATACATGGTATCATTCCATTATCATGCATATTATGCACCTGAACTAAAGATAGGCCAGCCAACTTGCTGCCTGCTTCTAAATTTGGTTCTCCATGAGTCCTTTAGAAAGAAGAAAAATGATCAGGGCTTCCTGGAGTACAAGCCATATATCCAGTATCCAGTTATGACTCGTGTACTTCACTTGGGACACTAACTAGTTGAACCAACCATCTCTCCAACTCAAAGTGATAGCTCCTCAATTGCAATGGTAGATGACTGAAACTTGGGGTTGCTGATGTTGTCATTAAACATTTTTCTGGATTTTTCCCAGATTTTGCTTTTTTTTTTTCATCATGTGTGTGTCAACCGGACTCCGTGAATTGTATCTGGGTTTTATAATGGGTCCTTAAGCAGATAAAAGTCAGAAACTTTGTCTTTACCCTGTGATATTCCTTTCATGTGGATAAACTAGCCTCCCCTCTCCATGCTTTATGGCTAAAAGCCATTAGTCATAAGCACAATATCATTAAAACCAGGAGCCTTATGTGTTTAAAGTGCAAACTTATCAAGTAAAAACTATTTATCTATGATAAACTTACTTTCTGAACTAATCACATAGATCTTCCCTCAAAACCAGCATTTCTTTCTCCCATATGTGTTATGGACAAAAACATGTGATTGTAACGATTCAGAGTCAAACTACACCCAGTATAAACGAAATTAGCAGCTCCACGCGATCACAGTTCACTCTTTCATTGAACTTTGGACTCCAGAAACGAAAAAAATTAAACATGTTCCATAGGACTTTTTAACACGTTGATCATCATCATTGGTTGTTAAGCAGATCCAAGTAACTGGAAATCTGCAAAAGCTTATCATCTTGAAACAATTCAAACATCTGTTTCTGCTCAGAGGCTACATCACACCAGCTTGACCTGCTCAATTCTCGAGGAACTCATGTGGAGAAGCACCGTATTTTTCGTCAATTTTATCTCCCTTCAAATACAATGAAGCACTGGAACTGGCAGTTGTCAGTCTGGCACAACAACTGTCACCTGCAAGTTTATGCTTCACTATTTTTCACCACCGATGAAGAGATACCCTAATAACTTCAACTAATGCTGTCTTATGATTTGATCCAATCTGTAATTATTAGATACCAGAATTCTAGGTGGAAAACTCATGGATGAAAAATAAAAGATCCACAAATTAGTGAATTATAAAATTTTAATCCCAACAGCAATTGACGTGAAGAATCGCAAAGAACTAAATTGCATAAACACAACTAAATAATTAGATGGTTCAGAAGCAGCGATTGAAATTTCATGGGAGCAGATTAATCATAGCCTAAAAATAAATGACATTATCTAGCTTTTCTCTGGAAGATGGGTTAGTTCCATGACTCCCCTTTTTTTCCACTGTGAATTATAGTCATGTTAATCTTGTTGAATTTGTATCCTAAAAGTCAATTGTTGACTGACACATTATGTATTTTCAGAGCCTAAATTTGTACTTGTAATACTTTCATTATAAATAAAGGACTTTTTCTTTCCAATCATACTTATATGTCCATGATTTATCCTAGAAATTAATAAAAATAATTTTTATATATTCTTAAAAAGTTAAAAATTTGAGGCATATATTAATTAGTAGTTAATTTCTAAATACTCCCGATCAAGGGATCATCACGGAGGACAGTGATCAATCTATTTGAGATCGATGTACGGTTCACTTCCTTTGTGGACAGATGAGTTTTGGATCTGCAATGTAGAGATACTGGGGTGAAGGTGCTGATGGTTGTTAGAGAACAATTTACATTGAACGTGACCAACACAAGAACCACATGGATGTCTACTCACTCGTCAATGATTTTCTCGATACTGCAGTGGTATGAGTAGTCTTTTGACTTACGGTGATATTGGCTATTCGCAGCGAGGCTACTGAGTTTGACTGCACGTTCTCTTGGTCCCTAACCATTCGGATCTTTGCTGTGTATGTTGGCTTCAGTAGGTTCAGGTTCGCTGTTTGGAGTAGGATGCACCTAGATGAAATTTATCGATCTTGATAAAAAAGGAGAAGTCCTATGTGATTTGTGAGATTGAGTTCAGAAAGATTTTGGTCAAAACAAGTATGAATACTGAAAAAGAATTTTCATGAGATTTACAAATAAACTCGAGTCGAGCTAATCTTATATAAGACTAACGATGGGGTTTGACGAGTTTTTCAGGACCTCCGTCAAGTCGGGACTCACGATAGAAAGACTAAATCATACGATAACTGTACTTAGAAGTTCATATTTTTATTCTACTGGGTTGCCACTACATACTGCTAGGTGTCACTGATAGATTGTGAGACTCATCGGGCGTCATCTTGATGATCGATGGCCCTCGAAAAATAGAATTAAAAATATTTCAATCTATCGAAAAGAGTTTCGATGATATTGTGATAGAGATCACAATATATCTTACTACCAGATAGAATGGAACCTATGGGATCACACATTAAGGGATTTAATCTCGAATTTGCCAATTGGGCTTATGAAGTTCCAATTGGGTTAAGATTTATTTGAAACTCTATTAGGTTTATGAGAATCATGCTAGCACATGGTTAAACCTAATTCTTCTCGGAACTTTGATTTGATCAAGTCCATAGCCTTGAACCTAATCTAAATTCATTTGGATTTAATTGGGCTCTTAATTATAAGTCCAAGAGGATTTAATTAAGTCAATTAGTTGGCATAATTATCCTAACATTATCTCTTCCATATCTCCTAATTATCTCTAAGTATGCATGTGGAATAGATGGAAGAATGGGTGGCATAATTTTTTTTTTTTAAAATTATTTGAGTGCCATATCCTAAAGAGGCCCACCCCCACTTATGTGTCATGACGTGAAGGAGAGAGGGTGGGGTCCATGCCTCATCTCTTATAGCTGGAGATCCCTTTGTGGGACGTCAAGAGTTGGCGTCCCAACCACCTGACATGTATTCCATGGATGGCTATTGTACATGCTTAAAAAGATTTATTAATTACCTTTTATATCTGATTTTATTTGACATAAATCATATTTAAAAGGTAGAGGATTCTTATGAGATAAGGATCTACCTTTTTAAGATGATAGGGTTCCTAATATGTGTCAGGGCTTATGTCTATTTAAAAGGAGATCTGTAAGGTTTCTTAGTATTGATTTTTCATTAAGAAAATATTTCCTCTGTCCATCTCCATGCCTCCTCTCTCTCATATTCTTCTTTTCTACGTCCAAAGGTTGGGTGTTCTCTCTTCCACATGCCTAGAAGGAGTTCTAATGATTTAGAGATCAAAGATCGAGGAGAAGAAGAAAAATATTGCAGATCAAGGAGTTGATCTCTCAGTTAAGATCAAAAGAGTTGATCAGAGTCCTCAAGGCCAAGGTTCTTCTTGAGAAGAAGAATTTTTTATGAGAAGAAAAGTTCGAGATTGATCTCGGTGGATATCCATAGAGGCTGGATACGTGTGCAGCTCCATCTTCTACGAATCCGAGATCATCTGAAGCGGTGAATTTCTATCCGTGCAAAGGTAGTGAGATATGATCTCATATTTTTTTTAAATTTTAAATTAATTATATATACTTTTTTCTGGACTTGGGTAGGTTTAGATCTGGTATCTTATATGTGGGATTAAAGGATTTAACCCAATTTATTTTTTGCTGCATGTTTTTAAAATTTTAAAATCTACACATGCTGCCTATCCTGTTTTCTATCAGTAGTATCAGAGCCATAATTTTTTTGAAAACACATATGATATGGTTTTTAGGTTAGATCTGAAAGTTTTAATAATTTAAAATTAATTTTGTGCTGATATAAGGTTATCCTGGTATAGGGTTTACCCTCTATACTGCAAAGGTTGTCTTGGCACGAGATTGATTGATTTTGAAAATTATTTTTGAAATAATTAAATCAAATTTTTTAGATTCAAAAATTAACATATATGATATGTTTATTTTTTATTTAGATCTAAAATTAGAATGATTAAAAGTTCATATCAAACTAGTATAAGGTTGTCCTGATATAGGATTTACCCCTTATATTGTAAAGGTTGTTCTAGTTTGATGTGAATCAATTTTTGAAAAGATACTTTTAAAATATTTTAATCCTTATTTTAGATCTGATTTTATACATATTTGATATGTATAAATTTAATTTTAGATCTAAAATTAATATATTTATGATACATATTTAATTTAGATCTGAAACTACATATATTCGATATATCAAACTAGATTTAGATCTGAAATAGTTTCAAGATCATAAGCCATTAATAGCATGCAATGAAATATAATCTAAAATTATTTTTAGATCTAAAATTAAGTTGTTGCATGTAGGTATAGGTTGAACAAATTAGGTTTAAGTGATCAAACTACAATTAGGGTCTAATTGATTAGGTCAGGCTAAAACTTATTTTTCGATTTTAAGCAGTTGATTGAACCTAATCGATGGATGATTGGGATTAGATCAAAGGGGTTCAAAGTCGACTTTAGTTATAGTTGGTCATATCGATTCATATTTTGATGTGAGTTGATTGACTCAAGACCAAAATTTAGCTCAATGGCTCAGGTCCGTTTCAATAGGTTAATCTAATCGATCAATATAGTATCTAAAGCAAGTATTTAGATGGTGGTTATTTAATTGGTTCCGTTGTCTGACCTGGCCAATTTTGATTGATGTCTAAGGAAAGCAACGGGGAGACCCCATGCATCATAACTTATCTGGCCATATTGGAAGATTTAGTTTTGTATTAGGTTACTTGTTGACTCGAGTTCACCCATGCCAGCTAGGCTGGTTAGACATATTAATGTGCTAATCTAATTTAATCAGTCGGATGTCAGATCTACTGATTTAGAAAATATCTAAACTCAAATATCCTCATTAAATATTAAGTCTAGAGGTCTTCCATCGTTGTAAAGATACGGGTGCCTTCCTAGTATTGATCGTTCTCGGCTGTTTACAGTAGTTCGGTTGCATCGAAAAGGTACAATCACTCTATTGACATGTGATGTCTCGGGGTAGAGATGGGGTTGGGCCCAATAATTGTTAGGTGAGGATCCCAATGACGGTTTTGCACCTGCTGGTGAATGATAGGTTTGACTTAACTAAGAAATGTGCCAATAACTGTTAGGTGAGGCCACAGGACTTAGAGATCTAGCCTGCTGCATCTTGCTTAGTGAAGCAATGGATAAAGTATTGTCCACTCATCGGTCTATACTTACCAATAACTGTTAGGTGAGGTGTGTATAGATTAATGAGACCGCAGTACCTACTTGAAATCGATCGCGTATAGATTTTCGTTTCTCTACCTGAGGAGTGTGGGAGATTTGAAAAAATAGTGAAAGTTTTTTTATTTATTTTTAAAATTTCTAAAATAAATAATATTATAAGTACAAAATCTAATTAGAAACTATTTTCTCTGCAGATAATCATGTCGAGTTCAAACTCTTTAGTCAGAATCCTTGATACAAATAGGTTGACTGGCACCAATTACAAAGACTGGCTCCAAAATTTGAGAATCGTTCTCAATTTTGAAAAGCTCACCCATATCCTCGATCAGGAAGCACCTGAGTTACCTGCTCGCCCATTCGCTGATCAAGGAGATATACTTAAAAAGTGGATGGATGAAGATAACAAAGCAAAGTACTACATCTTAGCATCCATATCCAATAATCTTCAGCAACAGCACGAAGACATGAGAACTGTCAAAGAAATGCTAGTTCACCTGCAAGAGTTGTATGGTGAACAGAGTCGCACGGCTCATTTTGAAGTCTCCTAGAGACTTTTCAGAGCAAGGATGTATGATGGGCAAACCGTCAGTGATCATTGTTTGACAATGATCAAGGATATAAAGGAGCTTCAGAAGCTCGATATGAACATGGACAAGAAACTACAAATGGATTTGATCCTCCAGTCTCTTCCTGACTCATATAGACAGTTCATTATGAACTACCATATGAATAAGATTGATACTACTTTGCTAGAGTTATTGAATATGCTGGTGACTGCAGAGGGCACCTTGAAAAGTTCAAGGGGTACAGTTCTGGCTGTGGAGTGGGCTTCCTCCAAAAGAAAGTCTTCTTTCAAGAAGAAGAAAAAGCTCGTAAAGAAGCAAAAGAAAATGGCCAAGCTGTATTTTATGGGACAAGGAGAAAGGGCCACTGAGATATTAAAAATGGTACACACTGACGTGTGTGGTCCATTTGATGTAGAAAATAGAGGTGGATATATCTACTTCATAACCTTTACTGATGATTATTCACGGTATGGTTTTGTGTATCTGATGCACCGAAAGTCTAAAACCTTTGAAAAGTTCATAGAATTCAGACATGAAGTAGAAAAATAGACTGAAAAATCTATAAAGATTCTTCGATCAGATCGAGGAGGAGAATATCTTAGTGGAGAATTTCGGACATATCTCAAGAAAAATGGCATAGTTTCATAATGGACACCTCCAGGGATACCTCAACTCAATGGGGTATCCGAGAGGAGGAATCGAACCCTATTGGATATGGTTCGGTCCATGATGAACTTCACAGATCTTTCTGACTTTCTTTGGAGACATGCTTTGCTATCTGTGATTTATCTCTTGAATCGGATTTCCTCTAAATCCGTTTCTACCACACCATATGAGTTATGGCATAGAAAGAAACCAACTCTTGGGTACTTCAAGATTTGGGGATGTTCGGCCCATGTCAAGAGACAGCAGACGGACAAGTTAGAGGCTAAATCCTTTAGGACTCATTTTATAGGGTATCCTAAGGAAACCATGGGATACTACTTCTATATTCCTGAGGATCATAATGTGATTGTGAGCCGCCATGCCGTATTCCTGAAAAAAGAGTTTATCCAAGATGGAGGCAGTGGGAGGAAGATTGAGCTCGAAGAGAAAGTCTCTGAAGAGCATCGAGTCCGAGAATCTGAACCCAGTAATGAGCTAGTAGATGTGATACCCTTCCACCTCGTAGATCAAGTAGGATCTCCCGTCATACTGAAAGATATTTAGTATTCTTACAGAGAATTTAGAGGAAGCGTTCCTTGTGGGAGATAGGGACATTAGGAATGATCCCAAAATCTACGATGAGGCAATATTAGATGTAGACTTCGAGAAATGGATGGAAGCAATGAAGTCAAAAATTGACTCCATGCATTCCAACCAGGTTTGGTCCTTAGTAGATCCATCTGAAGGTATGGTACCTATTGGGTATAAATGGATTTACAAAAGAAAGATTAGGTTGGATGGTAAGGTAGAGACCTATAAGACAAGGCTAGTTGTGAAAGGTTATAGTCAACGTGAACGCATCGACTATCATGAAACCTTTTTTCCCGTAGCCATGCTGAAATCCATCCGTACTCTACTTGCTATAGTAGCATTTCATGATTATGAAATTTGACAGATGGATGTAAAAACTGCTTTTCTAAATGGATATCTTGAGGAAGATATCTATATGGAGCAGTCTCTGGGTTTCATATCCAGTGATAGTGATCACAAGGTCTGCAAGCTGCAAAGGTCCATATATGGACTCAAGCAAGCATCTCAGAGTTGGAACACTCGCTTCAATGATGTGATCAAAATGTTTGATTTCATCAAAAATGAGGAGGAGCCATGTGTGTATAAAAAGATCAATGGGAGTGCTGTCATATTTCTCGTATTGTATATGGATGACATCTTCCTGATTGAAAATGATATTTTCATACTGACATCGGTCAAAGTATGGTTATCGAAAGAGTTCACCATAAAAGATCTAGGAGAAGCTTCTGACATTCTTGGTATAAAAGTCTATAGAGATAGATCTAAGAGAATAATAGGACTCTCACAGCATATGTACATAGAGGAGGTGCTGAAGAGATTCAGCATGAAAAACTCCAAGAGGGATCTTTTACCCCTTAGACATGGCATTCATCTCTCCAAGAAGATGTGTCCAGACACACATGAGGAGATCCAGCACATGAGCAAGATTTCTTATGCTTCGGCAATAGGAAGCCTCATATATGTCATATTATGTATATGTCTTGATATAGCACTTGCCGTGAGTGTCACGAGTAGATATCAGACAAATCCAGATGAAGAATACTGGATTGCTGTTAAAAACATCCATAAGTACTTGAGAAGGACTCAAAATTTAATGTTGGTCTTCGGTGGAAGATCGGAGCTGAAAGTTGAGGGATATACCGATTCAGACTTTATGGCTGATGTCGATGATAGAAAGTCTACATCGGGGTGTATCTTCTTGTGTAATGATGGTGCGGTTAGCTGGAAGAGTTCCAATAAGCCAATCATTGCAGATTTGACCATGAAAGCCGAGTACATCGCCGCCTCTAAAGCTGCTAAAGAAGTTTTTTGGTTCAAGAAGTTCGTTGCAGAGCTGGATGTGATGCCATCAGATGCCATTGCACTGCACTGTGACAACAACGGTACCATAGCCCTTGCTAAGGAGCCCAGGTCTCACTAGAAGTTCAAACACATAGAACGGTGATTTCACATCATACGCGAATACCTCAAGAAGAAATTCATCGAGGTGCAGAGAATTGACTTCGCGTTAAATGTAGCGAACTTGCTAACCAAGCCTCTCAGCCAACAAAAGATCGAAACTCATCTTGAGAAAATGGGTCTAAGGTATATGGCCAATTGACTTTAGATCAAATGGGAGTTTGTTGGATTTATGTCCTAGAAGCCAATTGTTGGCTGACACATTATGTATATTCAGGATCTAAATTTATACTTATAATATTTTTATTATAAATAAAAGACTTTTTCTTTCCAATCATGCTTATGTGTCCATGATTTATCATAGAAATTAACAAAGATAATTTTTGTATATTCTTAAAGAGTTAAGAATTTGAGACATACATTAATTAGTAGTTAATTTTTAAATGCTCCCGATCAAGAAATCATCACGGAGGATAGTGATCAATCTATTTGAGATCGATGCACGGTTCACTTCTCTTGTGGGCAGATGAGTCTTGGATCTGCAGTATAAAGATATTGGGGTGAAGGTGCAAGTGGTTGTTAGAGAATAACTTGCACTGAGCGTGACCAATACGAGAACCACATAGATATCTACTCACTCGTCAGTGATCTTCTTGATGCTGCAGTGGTATGAGTGGTCCTTTGACCTGCGGTGATATTGGCTATTCGTAGCGAGGCTACTGAGTTTGACTGCACATTCTCTTAGTCCCTAGCCATTCGGATCCTTATTGTGTATATTGGCTTCAGTAGGTTCAGATTTGCTATTTGGAGTAGGATGCACCTAGATAGAATTTATCGACCTTGGTAGAAAAGGAGAAGTCCTATGTGATTTGTGAGATTGAGTTTAGAAAGTCTTTGGTCAAAGCAAGTATGAATATTGAAAAAGAGTTTTCATGGGATTCACAAATGAACTCGAGTCGAGCCAATCTTATATAAGATTGACGATGGGGTTTGACGAGTTCTCCATGATCTCCGTCAAGTCAGAACTCATGATAGAAGGATTAAATCATACGATAATTACACCTAGAGATTCATATTTTTATTCTATTGGATCGTCACTACATACTGCTAGATGTTACTGGTGGATTGTGAGACTCATCGGGCATCATTTTGATGATCGATGGTCCTCGAAGGATAGAATTAAAAATATTTCAATCCATCGAAAAGAGTTTCGATGATATTGTGATAGAGATCATAATATATCTCACTACCAGATAGAATGGAACCTATGGAGTCACACATTAAGGGATTTAATCTCGAATTTACCAATTGGGCTTATGAAGTTCCAATTAGATTAAGATTTATTTGAAACTCTATTAGATTTATGAGAATCATGCTAGCACATGGTTAAACTTAATTCTTCTCGAAACTTTGATTTGATCAAGTTCATAGTCTTGAACCTAATCTAAATTCATTTGGGTTTCATTGGGCTCTTAATTATAAGTCTAAGAGGATTTAATTAAGTCAATTATAGCATTATCTCTTCCATATCTCCTAATTATCTCTAAGTATGCATGTGGAATAGATGAAAGAATGGATGGCATATTTTTTTTAAAAAAATTATTGAGCATCATATCCTAGAGGGCCCACCCCCTCTTATGTGTCATGGCGTGAAGGAGAGAGGGTGGGATCCATGCCCCATCTCTTATGGCTAGAGATCTCTTTGTGGGGCGCCAAGAGTTGGTGTCCCCACCATCTGACATGTATTCCATGAATAGCTATTGTATATGCTTAAAAGGACTGATTAATTATCTTTTATATATGATTTTATTTGGTATAAATCATATTTAAAAGGTAGAGGATTCTTATGAGATAAGGATCTATCTTTTTAAGATGATAGGGTTTCTAATATGTGTCAGGACTTATGTCTATTTAAAGGGAGGTCTCTATGATTTCTTAGTATTGATTTTTCATCAAGAAAATCTTTCCTCTCTCCATCTCTATGCCTCCTCTCTCTCATATTCTTTCTTTCCACGTTCAAAGGTTGGGTGTTCTCTCTTCCACATGCCTAGAAGGAGTTCTGAAGATTTTGAGATTAAGGATCGAGGAGAAGAAGAAGAAGGCTGCAGATCAAGGAGTTGATCTCTCAGTTAAGGTCAAAAGAGTTGATCAGAGTCCTCAAGGCCAAGGTTCTTTTGAAAAAAAAATCTTCTACGAGAAAAAAAAGTTCGAGATTGATCCCGGTGGATACTCGTAGAGGCCGGACACGTGTGCGGCTCTATCTTCTATGAATCCAAGATCATCTGAAGCGGTGAATTTCTACCTGCGCAAAGGTAATGAGATATGATCTCATATTTTTCTTAAATTTTAGATTAATTATATGTGCTTTCTTCTGGACTTGGGTAGGTTTAGATCTGGTATCTTGCATGTGGGGTTAAAGAGTTTAACCCGATTTATTTTTTGCTGCATGTTTTCAAAATTTTAAAATCTACACATGCTGCCTATCTTGCTTTTTATCAAATCTAACTGAAAATGAGATTTAAAAAATATGATGGGCAGAACTTAGAATGTCATCTTTTCAATCTGAACAAGTATATTCTGAATCTAAAACTTTTAACTAGATCGAAAGTGAATATGATGGTGTCTATGCCATAAATATTTTATTTTGCATTCAGCAAAATAAAATTTTATATATATATATATATATATTAAAATGGAGGTCTTTCAATGGAGAAGCTTTCATTCACCACGTGTATAAAATACAGGCGCCTCCGTTCGCCGTGCGTGAAGGGGAAAAAAAATGAAAACGGATAAGAGCTCCCGTCACTTCGGTTCGACCTCTCCTCGCAGCCTTTGTTCCTATCTCAACTCCTCTCTTCGTCGCTCACTTGCTCACTCTCTCTCTCTATGGTGGATCAGAAAATGGTGAAGAATCTGGAGGTCGAGACCGGAGTTCTCCACGGTGGGGCACTGGAAGTCCAATTTGAGGGTTTCGCTAGTGGAATGATAGAGGGTCATGGAAGGAGTGGGCCGGGAGTGCGGATCCTAGGGTTTCGTCGGTCGAAGGAACGAGGTACAAGTCGATATCTCCAGTGCGCCTTCCGATCGTGCGCTCCCCATGCCTCGTGATCTCCTCGGGCTTCAACCCCTCCGCACTGCTCAAGTCTCCGATCTTCCTCACCCATGTGAAGGCGCGGGTCTTATTGGTGATGTGCAAGGTAAGGGCCTTATTGATGTTAATTTATTCAAAAAACCACATGTTTTCAGTTACTACGGAAGAAGGTTTCTCTGATGAAAATGAGGATATTGTAGAGTCAGAATATGAGATCTTGTGGGCAGTAAAGAAGGAAAATTAGGAGAACAAGGCGTTCGTGGATGGGTGAGGGGATGATGGAGACCTACCAACTTCTAAAGTAGATGAGGGAACCTGGGGTGAGGGGGGCTTATCTCAAGGACTCGAAGAAGGTGGAGATGTACCAGCTTTATAGGGAGAATCTAGAGGTGTACATAGTGAAGCGGCTGACGAAGGACTACTAGGTTATGAGGCAGAGGGTGCATGTCATCCTGTGGTTGAAGGAGATGGAGGAGGAGGAGAAGCTAGGCTGGTCTTTGGATGACTATGTTGAGATCTTACTTAATAACTTTTTAGAGTAAAGTCAGAAAAGTCCATTCTTTTTGATTAGTTTTCTTGAGCTGCATGATTTGAACATACGTTTTACTGTTTAAGCATAGGATGAGTTTTATATGCTCTCAAAAGAGATGGGAAGGCTGCGGTGCCAGCGAAGAAGAAAACGGTAAATTATTTTTGACTCTTTATTGCTAGATTCTTCAATCCATTCTCTTCTTCATGCTATATTGAGTTTTTCTTTTTATGTACAATTGTTCTTGCATTGGTTTTGGATTTTAAGAGAAAGTTGTGAATCCTCTGTTTGAGAAGCAACCGAAGCAGTTTAGGATCGGAGGGGCTTTGCCTTCGAAGAAGGACCTTCACCAGGTCATCAAATGGCCGAAAGTGGTCAGAATCCAAAGGTAGAGGAGGATTCTCAAGCAGCGTTTGAAAATTCCACCAGTCTTGAACCAATTCACTAGGACTTCAGATGAGAATCTTGGCAACTATTTACTGTCTCTTTCAATAGGTTCTTGATAAATTTCTACCACCCAATGATAAAATTTTACCAATAAAATTTTTATTAAAATAAAAAATATAATTAATTAAAAAATATCTTTTGCTGATATAGTTTTTAAATAAAAAAAAATATCCCACGCATCGCGCGGGTTATATACTAGTATATAAATTAAGATCAGCACTAATTCCGAGAGATAAGTCCAACCTGCGTAATGAAAACATAGAACAGAAAAGTGCAATAGCTGCATCACAACTGGAAAAGGATCCTGCAGCAACCAACAATTAGACTTGGATAGAAACATGTCACATAATTAAAATAAAAACATGAACCTTGAAGGTCTTGACAAATAGATGATCAGAGGTATCTAAAATTCATTTAAATCATATTTCAATATAAAGCAAGACCCAGAGCTATTTCCTCAAGGCTAATGGCTACTTATATCTAAGAAGGGGCGATTTTGTTTGCAAAAGCTAGCAGTATTAATAAGTCAAATTGAAGTTTTCTCCCAAAGAAAAAATATAGAACTTACACTGACAACATACCCTCTCAACTTATCAACGTGACAATAGCTTCTCATGGATATTTTATTCCTAGGAATGATAGAATTTAAGAGTTCAAAAGAACATATCTATATCTAAGTCCATCGCAAAATGTAAACCAACAAGCGTTCTAGCATAAGCATTATTAAATTATCTGCAAGACCATAATGAGGTTCTCAAAGTGCAAGCATGCTAGTTCATGACTAACACTACAGTATAAGTCACTTGGGAAACAAGCAGGAAATTTGGCAATATGAAATGCAAAGCTAGACATTTCCTAAGAGAGAACTGCCTTCTTATGGTGCAAATCGGGCATTTCTTGACGGTACTTTCATTTCATTTTGCTCACTTTCCTATTTGTCCCTTCTCATTGGCCTTCTTCACATGGACAAGCTGTGGTTAAATCTTCACTTCTTGACATCATCGCTATCCAATGTGTAGTAGTTATGAAAGTTGTACATGCATTGACACAAGCAGAAGCATCAGAGAATTATTCAAGACATCTAGATGAATGAACTACAAGAGCAAATAATGATCTCAACCTACTAATTGGCATGATAGTGAAACGGTCATCTCAAGATTAAGATCATAATAAGTTCAGTTACAACAATAAAAATTTGTTCTAGGAATCTCTTTTATGCTCATATTTATACTGGATTTTCAGCACAAAGTTGATTCCAACAGGGATTGAAAAGAGTGGAGAAAATATTAAAATATTTATGGTCATGAAATTAGGAATATCTATTCCTAAGATGCAGGTTTAAATGCTCACAAAAATGGTTGGAAGAGGATACATTTTACTCTGATTAGGTAAGTTAAATCAGTATCATATGATTTATTCTGGACTTTTGAATTTGAGATACATCTGTTAAACAATATCTGACAACAATCCTAGATACTTAACTAGGTCTACCAAATACTTGAACATTTAGATGTGTCTACAAGAATGTCCCTTCACTGGAAGTTATGGAATTCCTCTAAAGTTTTGCTCTTTCCAACCAAGCTTTACCATCTATCCAAAAGAAGATTTTTTTTTAAAAAATCTGACAAATTAACTTGTTGCCCCCAAATATTACCTTTCTTCTACTCTATTAGCTGAAGATTTCTTCATCCCAATGTTTAACCATTTTCTTGATAGGGTTTCCTTTTGCAAACCATTGTGCTGCTCTACCCTACATCTTCGAATCTAGCTGCCACCTACTGATGTTGACAGCAATGTTGATGCTTCCCTGACAAATATTTAGAACATTAAGCAGCATTCCCAATGTTTCAATCTCTGTCTCTAATTTTGAAGAGACAGTATCAGAATTAATTTCATGTACAAATGCAAAAAATTTATAGTGCATCAACTAACCCAATCCCCTATCCAACCTAGAGTGTGAGAAATTTGCATGTCTATATCTCCACATAAATATATGGCCCGATAGATATAAATCAGTGAACCAACTTTCTTAAATCCACTAGCTTAAATCCTCTTTGGTTAATCCTTTCATCATTCCTCTTAATGGTGAAAGACAGGTGCCGCATTGAAGTTGCTAGAAAAGACGGTGCAAAACAGTAACCTCTGCTGACCTCAGAAATGTCCTTCCATCATATCGAACTTTTCCTTTTGTAAGGATCATATACTCTTGTAATTTTCTAGCCGAGTTTCCTGTATAGAT
The DNA here is from genome assembly GCF_000442705.2 of Elaeis guineensis. Classification (NCBI taxonomy): domain Eukaryota; kingdom Viridiplantae; phylum Streptophyta; class Magnoliopsida; order Arecales; family Arecaceae; genus Elaeis; species Elaeis guineensis. Next base: position 8,237,191 of record NC_025996.2, on the reverse strand, counting down.
TTACATCTAGGAGAATAATATCCACAAGTGATAATATAGCTTTACCTCACCATGTTGGCTTCTATGACCCAATAACCCACAAGATCATATTTCTGTTTCCTTCCCATCTCTTGTAGGCACCATCTAGCTCACCACCACTATTTCCATAAAAAAAAAATAAATTTCTGACTTCAAGAGTTAATGTCTCACTAGTCCTTTTTGGTCATGAAAAAACTAGGAAATAAATGTTTCCTATCTAGTCATGAGTCCATTTTAAACAAGGAAATGCATATCTGTGTGCGTTACGTAGGCATGAACAGCATCAATATTTCTATATCAACTTATTGAGATAAAAATATTACACAATTAGGAACCTCCAACAGTTAAATAACTTGTTTGACGTCCCTGTGTTAAGTGAATCATATTTGTTAAAGATTACTAAATGTAAACCATCACTGAAATTATTCAACTAGATACTGCACTAGCCATAGGTAAAATATCATATCTTGCTATCATAATAATTCATCTTAGATATATATTGTTTGGAAAAACCAGAACAGTTTACTTGTCATGTTTCGCAACCAATGGTGAACATATTTGATGGCACTACCTTCAAACTTTAGCTCAGTGACGTTATTGATGATGGAAACTTTCTGAATGAGCATGTGATTATAATGGATATGCTAGCTGTCAATAAGAATTAGTGTTGATATATGACATAACTAAGTGGCAAAAATAGCAAGAGAAAGACTTAAACAATTTGAGTTAATGCTAGAAGCACATTTAATACAAATATGCAAGATCTAAGATAAATGAAGAAATAAAGGCATCTGAAAGAAATATGCAACATATGGTATTTCTGACCTGTGAGAACTATTACTTAACCATCTTCTGCCTAGGAAGAACAAACATTTATGAAATCTGCTTGCCAACAAATGTTTTAGTATTCCAACGAGTTTGACACTCGAGTCATAGGGCAATTTGGAGGTTTGATTGCACAATGACTTGTTAATTTGATGTTACTTTAATTGCAAAAAGGAAACTGGGTATACTGAGAACTAAAATACAACCATGCCTGACCCACTAAATCAAGTGCATCCGAAGAGGAGAAACCTCGTACGAGATATAGGATTAATCTGGTATAACACAAGACAACACAATGCAGTATGTTTATCTTGAAAAGAAAAGGAAGCTAATTCAACGGAATAAGCACAATCAAATAGTTCACCTCAGCGCAGAACCCATGTCTCTCCAACCGACGGAACCCCGATCGGTTGTGACATATGATCCTCGAAATCTTCTTTCGCACGAGGATAGAAGAGGATGCTCAGTGCCTTCTCTTTGATGCAAATCCTTGAGACCCACCCACTCAGTCCGCTAACCCAATAACAATGACAGAAGCCCAAATACCATCGGCTCTGCCGGCAACAATCAATGCAAAATCCACCCATAAATCACAACAGCAAAGATTCGGAGGAAAAAAAAAAAAAAAAGAAAACAAGAAAGAAAGGAGGCAAGAAACTCCGTACGTCACCCTCTAAATCTTCTCGAAAGCGGCCGGAAGAGCCTTCCTTCGGGTTCTAACCGTCCACTGGAAATCTAGAACGTGGTTTGGAACCCTAAAGAAGAAACCAAATCCAAAAGAGAGGAATGCCAGAAGATCAAGAAGCACTGCTACGAACCTTTCTGAGCCCAAGTATGGATCGCTGGAGAATGAATCCAATGACAACCATGGCAGTTATTGCGCTCGCGACGGACGACGACGGCGTTTCTGGGAGCGACCGTTCCTCTATGACGACGGAGATTGAAGTCCCCTCTCTTCTTGGGTTCCATTCTCATCTTCTACCGTTGTTTGTTTGAAAGGATGAGTAATTCTTACAGGCCCGTCCGCGGGCTCTATAAGATATTTTATTTTATTTTTTTGATCTCACGGGATGCATCCACCGATGCAGCATCCGTTTATAACGAAATAAATAAATAAATAAATTTTTGTACACCATACTTAATGTAAAAAGATGTCATTTCATCTGGACCATATAGTCATCATTTTTCAATGTATATTTTTATTTAAAATTTTGAACGATGAAAATACTTCTCTTATTCTTAAAAAAATTATGATATTTTGTGATCATATTGTGACATCTTGCAGTCAAATTATGACTTTCTATATACAGAATGTCATAAAAAATAAAAAATATTTTTATCATTTAAAAAATTTATAAATTTTTAATATTGAAAATAATTTTTTATCTTTATAATTTTTGAAAAAAAATTATGACATCCTGTACGTAGGAAGTCATAATTTGACTATACGATGTCATAAATTTTTCAAGAGATGAGAGATATTTTCATCATTCAAAATTTCAATCGAAAAAATAAAATTATGGATATTAAATATATGTTAGAAAGTAGTGGCTATGTATTCTAATATGGTTGGGTGGTGCACTCCAAGTTAATTTTATTGCACCACATGCGATGCACAAAGACTTTTGAAAGGATATAAGGGAGAGAGTGGGTGGAGTCATTAAAGAAAGAGGGCCGACAGCCATGCACTATGAGGCTTTGGATGGTGAACGGCCCAACGTGTTATTATTATTATTATTATTTTGGTACAAATGGGTGCTCAAATACATCTCAAAGAATCAGAAAATAAAATGTCCTGCAAAATATGCAGGCACATTTGATCCTATTACTAGATCCAATCATCCCAATCGACGGCAATGTTTCCTTCTAGAAAGACATGTTGAATAGACATAGCAGCAAAGTCTAGTAGGTAAATCTATATGTCCCGAAAGAGTGGCCTTCAACTGCTCTATGTCACATTGAATCCAGTTGATGACCGTAAAAAAATCATCCTCAATGAAGATCCTCTTCGCTTGAAGCTCCTATCTAGCATAGATAATGCTCGTCCAAGCAATATGAAGCTCAACTTCCAAGATGAGAAGCTCGGATTGTGCTTTTATTTCACTTATGATCGTGACAAGCAAACACCAGCTTTTGTTGCAAGCTGGAGTTGGGGACCCTAAAAGCGAAAGTTGCTGAACTGTTATTGGCTCAGATTTGGGCCACATGGTATTTTTCTGGATTTATTTTAGGTTAGAGAGAAGATCACGAATGACAAGACTTTTTGCAATGGCTTTCATTTGATAAAGAGAAAGTTTTTGTGCACCGCATGCGGTGCAATAAAGTTGACGTAGAGCGCATCATCCAATCACATTGAAGCATGTAGCCATTGCTTTCTAATACGCATTTAATAACATATTTAATGCTTACAATTCTATTTTTTCATTTAAAATTTTGAATGACAAAAGTATCTTTTCTGTTCTGAAAAAATTATAGTCCTGTGACCATATTATGACATCCTGCAGTCAAATTATGATTTTATATACATAGAAAGATATAATTTTTTTTTAGAAGTTATAAAGAAAAAAAGATATTTTCGTTATTGAAAATTTATGAAATTTTTAAATAATAAAAATATCCCTCCTTTCTTTATGATATTCCATAATTAAATTATGAACAGAAAATCATAATTTAATAGTAGGATATTATAATATGATAATAAAATATCAATTTTTTTTTTAAAAAAAATATTTTCGTCGTTCAAAACTTAAAATGAAAAAGATAGAACTATAGAAATTAAATATATGTTGAAAAATGATGACTACATGACCTAACCAGATAGAATAATATATTATTCTATACCGTATATATGCGGTGTACAAAAAATTATTCTTTGACAAAATGGCGACAGGGAGGGTGTTTTGAGACCCTGAGGTTACGAATACAGGGAACGCGGGGAGAAAGATAAAAGAATTAGCAGGGCAAGAAATTAAATGACTGCTTGTATGGCCAATTATATTAAAAAAATATATATTATGAAATTCTCTAACAGATTTTTCTTGTTCATTTTTGAACATTTTATTTTTTAATTTTTATGAATATCTCCGTACCTGACTGGCTTAATTTGTCTGTTTTACCAAAAAAAAAAAAAACCTTTCAAATCCAACACGGCACTTAAATTGGTGCCCCGATTTGGCAGCGAATCACACAAATCATTAGGTGCCACGTTGACCCTGAAATCATACTATATAGTTTGATTTCTCTCGATGGAATACCTTGAACTGCAATGACCATCGTCTCGCAACACCATCCAAGAGTTGAACCATGATGTAGGATTTAGGCGAAGATTTCCCGACTCAATATCAAAAAGTTCTTCATAACTTTGTGTGTCCGAGATCCTACGTGAAAGAAGCAGACATCTTGTACCAAAAAACCAGAAGCAGACAGAGAAATATACATCGATCAAATGGTAGGGGCTCTCGCTATCTAGGCAAACAGAACAGGAGCAAATAAAGCACGTAAAAAGCAACTACATCAAAAAATGTCATGCCATGACAACAATTATGATTACATGTTTTCTACAGCCGAGCAACAATCAATTTAGTTATCATACAAGTGATGATGATTTGGGGGGCGAATGTACACACAATCTGTTAACTTCCCTGGTGGCAGCACAGCGCTTATTATTTGTGTTATCTCCATGAAATGACATTCTCAGAATTATACAAAAGGGTGAGAAGCAGGTCATTATACAACCAATGGACTTCTGTTGTTAACGGAGGGTCTATGATTTCTACTGACAGGGAGAAGTACATAAACCTCATGGACCTCCTGCTTACACACTTCCCCTTTATCCCTGTCTATGGCATAGCACACATAAACGGTGTCGATAACGTTATCCAATACATGAACAAAGTAACCCAATACCACCATCAGCAGCAACCAGGCGAGGGCTGCAACCAGATACATTTCTGTGCCCAGAGCACTCACGGCTTTTAAAATTGCACAAACCTGTTTCAAGACAGAGATGTAGTGATACTCATCAGAAGATAAAACGTAAACTCAAGAATTTCTTATTCAGATAATCTCAACAAGCTTGAGTACATGTGTTATTCATAAGAGTAGGAGAAATAAGAATCTTCTGAAAATAGATATGTTTTTTGTATTTGATAGTTTATTAATGTTCCAATCTGAATGTATTCACTCTTAGAAGAAGGTTGCTACTGTACAACTCTGTTGTCAGACATTCCAGAAATAAGAACTACATTTCATCTGCTTAAATTTCTTATATAGACAATAGATCTCATTAAGTCAAGTGTCATGATATAGGGAAGAAGCATCATAGTGAGGACCCCTCTGTGTGTGTGTGTCTGTGTGTCACCACTGTAAACAGTTGGAGGGAAGTGTCCATCTGCCTATGTGTATATACACGTCAGGTTTCTTTTATAACAAAGCATACCCAGGAAATCCTAGCTTCAAACTATTTGGAAGTACATGTACCGCTCAGGAATAAACCATTTTTTAGTTAGTTCTGCCATTACAGAGATTATTAACAAAGCAATGAGCAATAATGATAATTTTTCAGAAGCCATTTGTATGAGTGGAGTTCTTCAAAGCTCCAGAATCATAGAGGATGATAAAAGCTGATGTACAATGGGATCACAGCCTACGCATTTCTTAATTTACTTAACCAAATGGTTCAGGAAGATATCTGCTAAGATAATGTGCCATGATAAGAAAAGCGTAACAAGGATGAGAGAACAAAATGAACATAACTCGAAAACTAAGACAATACAATATTTACATAGACTAGATATGTACTGCATGATTCAAGACTAAAATTGAATGAGCTCTGGTCTACAAAGAATCCATCAAAAGATAGTTTCTCTTGCAAAACTTAAAAAAAAACAAAATGCAATTGCATGAAGCATTCAAATAAAGAGAAGCTTCCTATCCCTTGGTCCACGCTGTAACATCTTTTTAAGGGATTCTATAGGTCTTTTTCCAGAAATTTTTCTGCTGATAGATCAGGACATATCTATAGTTTTTGGGTAAAGAAGGGCAAATTAAGGGCTTCTTGAGACTGGTCAGTAGGGCACTAGGTTTCTTCCTTTTTTCCAGGTGGAGGGCGGGGGAGGAGGGGGGACGGAAATGTTAGCCAAGAAACAGCAGTAAGAAATAAAGGGCAAAAGGGAAAGGGTAAAAGAAAAGCAGCCAAAGACTACAAGGAGATTTTGCAACCAAAAGGAGAGATTACGAGGAGAAAAGGTGGCTGAAGATGGCCCTTCACTTCTTCTGTGTCCAGATAAGAGTAAACCAGTCCCCTTCCTAGCCAACCTCTCAACTTCTACAAAATTGCTAGCCATAAAATATGGGAGGATAAGGAACAAAGACTACAACAAATACCACTAATTTTCTCCCAAATCCTTGCAAAGGAAGAAAGAAATCTAAAATCTAAAAGCTATACCAGACCTTTTATTTTCTCACTGAATATCCCAAAAGTCTCCAGCACACCATTAAAAAGATGTCATGTTGTCAACAACAAATATTAGACCATTTCTGGAGGGGCAAAAAAGGCCCCCTATCAACATATTTAAGGCCCATGACTTTGTGACATTAGTTCATCATTTCAAACAGGATTGTGAATGGATACTATTAAAAAAAAAAAAAAAACTGAGATTTTTATAAATGCAGGCCTATGAATCAGTAGAACGAAAAGAGTATGCAGAATCCAATTTCAATGAGATTTCAAACAAGATGGTAATTTATCCAAAGCATCTCGGTGTAAAACTAGACTATACATGTTTGCCCAAAATGCCACTGAAAACAACTTATCAACCTAAAACAGATAGCTGGGCGATGGCCTTGTTACAGTCATGATAATTGTCTGATTAGATGGAAAACACTGTGGCATAAACTGAAACACTTCATCTATCACAGTTATATGCATTATTTTTTGTTCACCACAAAATGAAACTGAAGCTATCAGATATAACAATGAGAAATTAATAGGTTCCACATACCGCTATAGCATACAATGCCGAGAGAACAAAAATTATTCCAGCCAGTATGCGTGTAGACACTGTCTCAACAAAAACAGCAGAGAGAAGATTTCGCTTTAGAAGCTCATACGTCATCTTAGCAGCAGAACAATACCCTTCACCCGTTATCGCAGCAAAGTTTACAGTAAACTTGTTAACAAAGTCAAATGCAGAGAGCAAGAACTTAGCACAGCACTTGAGCACTAGATTCACAAATCCTTGAGCCCCATCTTGCTTTGCACTATCTACAATAGCACGGATTATACGGATAGCACCCATCACCATTCCTGAAAAACATACCGTACCAAAGGAGGGACCAAAAGCATTCCTGCATATATTAGGAAAATAATCAACAACACCAATGAAATGTTTATTTGAAGGTATCTATATATAAATGTATCATAGCATTAATTGGACAAGCAATAAAGAAAAGCTGTGCTTTCTGTTTAACAATATCTGTGACCCAGCTTTTAAATCCCAGTCCTAAGCATGCTATCAGTCAAGGACTTTTAGTTGGGACAGTGTTATCTGGGCACTCGAGCTGGGGCAGCATCCTCATAATTCATCGGGAAACTCTCTTTTGCTGTTGTTTATTATTTTAATGATTGTTTTGAGGGTTTTTAGGGCTTCTATGTCATAATTTAGGGATTAGGGTGGTTTTTGCCTTTTTGGAGCTGATGACTAAATTTATAGTGTTGGCACCAGCACCTATTTGGTATTAGGTTTATGGTGTTATATGAAGATGTAATAGGCTATTGTATGATGAAGAGTGTTGGTTTCACCTTATGGATTTTTGGGGGAAAAAAAAAGGCAGTTAGTTGACTCATAAATAATAATAATTTTGGTTTTGGAAATTTCTCTTTCAACAGCTAAAAGTAAAAGCATGTGAGTATTGCTTCCCAACTTTCAAGACTTGCATGTACAAAAGATACATCATGAAGAAAAGAAGCTAAGTGTGCTCAATGTCTTGGATAGATTACCAACTGTTTTAGGTCTTCAAATATTTCTAGCCTCTAACCACTCTTCTGGAAGAATATTAAAACAAAGCACAAAACAGAATAAAATAGCCACAGCAAATAGAATCATGAGTCTATGTTAAATTCCATATCTAAATTTGAAAATAGAATAAAATAAACAAAGAAAATAGAATCAGAATAAACAGAATTAAACAGAATAAAATAGTATCAGAATAAAACAGAATAATTCGCCAAGCAAATAGAATCAGGAGTCTATGTTATATTCCATATCTAAATTTGAAAAATCTACAATATTCAACATCATCAAGCATAAGCAAACACCCAGTCATCCATAATCATCACCATCAAGCCTCACCGCCTTACCAAATTATTTTGGAGTCATCTATATGAATCCTTATTTAACAATCTTTCCCATAAGTTTTTTTACATCCACCGTTACTGCTCCATCAATGCTAGCGTAGCCCTCCTCGCCCTTCTTTAGACTCTTCAACATAGATTCAAACACCTCTCCTTATCAGGGACTGATCGCTGGAGGCTGCAATGCCGCTAATGAAACCATTCTTATTTCTAACCTTCCTAGCATTACCATGCATCCACATCAATATTCTCATATGAGCTATGTTCATCTTGTTCCCTCACACCACTTATTGCCCAGTATTATAAAGCATACGACAGTATGGCCCTTTCCATCATTTACGAAAAGGAAAAATCCCCTCTACTAAGGAATGCATCAGTCACATAACATGCAATAAGCATCTCTCCACTTTATCCACTTACCACTAATTCTTTTGAATGCATTAGTCCATCGTGCCATTGTTTATTTTACAACAGATCCAAGAAAGCAAAACTTATTGCTATGTAGTATGTCTTGGACATAAACTGAGACCTCCCTTTCATTTGTAGTCCATTGGAATTTCATTCCATTGACAATGTTTTGAGTTTTGACTCTGCTGACTTTAAGGCCCTTCTTTCTAAGGTTTTCCTCCATAATTCCAAATGAAAATTTAACCTCATCCTTTTCTCAGACATCAGCATCATATCATTTGGACATAACACCAACTATAATTTATTTTTGCTGAATATTGGCAGTAAGTTCATTTATAGTGAAGCTGATAACAGTGTGGTATATCTTGGCAATTAATTTTAATGAAGGCCTCACTTTGCATGTACTTACGTATGTGCATGCCCATTGAAATCATATTCCAACTGAACAGTGAGATCTCACCCTCTTCTCATTAATCAGAACCATATCATATAAAAATAATGAACACTAAAGTATATTTTCTTAAATATTAGCAATAAGTTTAACTAAGGCCCTATTTGGCCAAGCTTTTGAAGTGTTGGAAAGCACTTTCTAGCCCTTCAAAAGCACTTTTAGATGATACAATGATGCTCAATAAAAAATCGGGAAGTTGTTTTGGCTCTGTCAGAAAACTGAAAAGATCTACTTGGAAAAAGCTCTATTTTAAAATTTTCTCCAAAAATACTTTTTGGATAATGTCGGAAAGCTGTTTTGATTTAAATAAAATTTTTTAATAACCGAAATACCCACTAACAAATCTCATAATTGCATCTTATATCATAATATATTATATTATTATACTATAAATATAATATAATATAATAATAGATTAATATTATGATATATTATAAACATATAACATAATCTATTATAGTACTATTATATTATAAATTTATAATTTGATATAACTATATTTAATAATAATACAATATTATTATATTATAATAATATAATATAATCTATTACATTATAATTTATTATTAGATTATATTATAATAATATTATACTATAGTATAATATTGTATTATATTATAATATTATATTACATTATATGAAAATAATATTATACAATAAAATAATATTTTAAGAAATAATAATACAATACAATATAATATAATATATTATAATCTATTATTAGATTAGATTATAACCAATATATTATGTTACTTTATAAATTATATTATAATTATAATAATATTATATTATATATTACATTACATTATATGGTAATTGTTGCAATTAAGGGTCAAGAGATCGAATGGCTCAGATGGCTGGGTTGACTCTGCGCCCGTATACATTAGGTATTGTCTGCTTTAGCCTCTAATGTTGTCGTACGGAGTCGTACGGTTTTGTCCTTTAAAAGACGCCTCACATGAAAGAGAAGGTTCCAATCCATATAAACCATACTCTCTCTTAACTCATATAACCGATGTAGGACTAAACATATCCTTCTCACCTTTACCACAACATAGGCCCTCAATCAAAGGGGAGTATGTGCATCTGAGCATAAGGCTTTTCCTACAGACGGCATCAATGTTGTAGTTAAGGATCAAAGGATCGAATAACTCGAATGGCTGGATTGACTCTATGCTCGCATACATGAGATATTGTCTGCTTTGACTTCTGATGCTGTCGCATGGGGCCGCACGATTTTGACTTTTAAAAGGCACTTCATGTGGGAGAGAAGGCTCCAATCCATATAAACCATACTCTCTCTTGACTTATAACAGATATGGGACTAAAGATGCCCTTCCCACCTATACCACAACAGTAATAATATTATATAATATAATAATATTTTAATATAAAATAATATATAATACTATATCGTATTATTCTCCACTATACAATACTACGATATATCTTTTATTGTCATTTTATCATACCAAAAGTACTTTTTTATTTTAGTTACTAAACATATATTAAAGTTGCAAAGCACTTTACAAATGTGGTTACCAAATAGCAAACAGTTTTTTGTAAAAACTCTACTTCCAAAAGTTCTACTTCTCAAAAATTCTACTTCCAAAAGCCTTATTGCCAACAACAATCCCAAACAGGACCTAAGACTATTCTTGGGATATAGAATTTATAGTTAATCCTAAATGTGAACTCACCACGGCTGCAAATTTGCTTGCCTCACCATAACCACTGGCAACTGTCACTGCCTTAAGATACATGCCATCAAGAATTTAATGTATAACTTATCCACAACTCACTTCTTTAATGACCAGCAAATTGCACCTCATGATACTCTGTCATATGCTTTCTCCAAGATGATAAACAATATCTAGGTTTTCAGCTTCTCTCAAAACCTTCCCATTTATTGCCTAACAAAAAAGATAGCCTCCATCATTTACCTGCCAAACATATGGCTATATTTGAGAGTTTTTTTTTTTCATTAATTCTTTGTTCTATCACTCTTTCCCATAATTTCCAAGCATGGACCATGAGTTTGATTTTATTAATAGTTGGTGCAAAATTATGAATCAACCTTATTCTTTAGATGGACATCAAAAAATAAAAAACCTTTAGCAATTTGGCATTCTCTTCATCATCAGAATCTCATTGGTAAGCCAAGTGATCAAATTCACCAAATTTCTCCTATCATATTCTAAGCCCCAAATGATACTTCATCAAGCCAAGATGCCTTATCATTTTGCATCCCTTTCAGAACTCTTTCTATTACGACTTGTGAATTTAAAAAAAAAAACTACCTGGAATCTCCTGCATTATAACTACTCCAAATAACTCCCTCAAAGAGTTTCAGTCAACACTATTTTCTAAATTTCTAATAGCCTTTCCAGCTCTCTTTAACCTTCTCACCTTTCACTAAAATCATATTAACATTCCCTTCAACGCATCTAAGGTGATCTATATCTCCAGTTTTCCTTTTTCTCACTCATAAATTTCTGCTTCATCTTTTAATCCAAAATCCCGTATACATACTACTATAAGTTGCAATTCAGTCTTCCGCATCTCTCTTAGCCTTTTCATCTCTTTCAAAGTCCCTGATGTCATCTGCCCTCTGACATTATTCGAATCAAGTGCTCTACTTCTTGGTTACCTCCTGTACTCACCAGTCCACCTTTTCTTCAACCCTATACCTTCAGAACTACTCACGTGTAAGTGTTTCTTTCATTTGGTCCAGCTTTCTCATCCTGACCACCTTAGCACTTGGCCTTGTGACTTCATCCCAATTGCCAACACTAAATTCCCATTTTGGTCAACCACCATTTAATCTCTACAAGAAGTCAAAAAAAAAAAAAAAAATCCTGAGCTGCATTGTTGCAAGAAGCCTTACTAGTAGATAAGGAACACAAATAGATTAAATGTTGCTTGTTCATCACTTTACCATGACCTCAAAAGATCCTATGGAACTAATCTCATCATATGCATACAATTTCCCCACATTAATTCCAAATGTAATTAATAGTTGACCAACCTCACAGCCATGCCAACAATGCCGAATTAAAGTCATTTTTTGTCCATTTAAATTGAAATTGAGGGATTCTTGTATATTTTACTCATTGTGTAACTATCAACTAAATCAAAAGAATATTAAAAGTTCACCAATTTTCAAAGGTTGTCATAGTTTATTTATAACAAACACCACGAGCTTAATCAATGGCAACTCATAATCCTTTTGTGCTTGATCTTAAACACACACCCAGCCTAAAGTCGTATAGCATTGACCTGATTGATGTATCAAGATAAAATTTCCAAAATCCGCCTTCAGCTTCAATACAATCTTTCATGTAGAAGCTTTTTAAATGCTTCTTGGTATGCAATCCTTAATCTTGGCAGCCTTTAAATTATTGGGAAATGAAGCACCACTTATCAGAACAAGTGTCATTCTGAGAACACTCTTAAGATCCTCAAATAAATAGTATATGGTACTTCTTTTTTTTTTTAATTATTATAATCATAGTTAAGTGACTATGGTTTAATCTAGCAATAAGGCTTCAAAAGTTTACACCAAGAATCTGCTAGCAGTTAACCATATTTACAAGCTCCCTAAGTTTAAAAGAAGCTCTTGCAGTTTGTATGCTTTACAAAGTTTAACAAGTCAACAGCATCAAATAGGAGAATTTCTGTGCAAAAGTGATCAGGATGTGCTGCCAACTCAGAAATGACCAGCCAACTTTCTCTATGACCACAGTACTTTGAAAATAAAGTTAATAGATATGCTATGTTAAGGACAAGCACACCTATGTTCACCTCAATTAAAATTTCAGCCTACAACTACAGGAAGAAAACTGAGCGAGTTGAATTCTCTTTTCCTTCCTCATCTAGCATCATCTATATTTTCTTTGCTAGACCAAGGAAAGTTCAATATTTGTCCTAAAGATCAAAAGAAAGCAAACAAATGAAAACCAGGGCATGGATCACGTCCTGTTTCTACATGAACAATTAAATCATAAGTCGAGCTCATGAGCACACAAATGCAACATCTTGACCTCATAATCTAAACTACATACCAATCTACCAAAAAGGAGATGCATCTGGAACAAGGGAAATTATTGCATAAACCGGCCAATATACAACCAGCCACCATTAGTTCTCTTTCCAGATAGCAGAAGGAAAGCCGGAAAAGGGATAAGAACATCAGCCATACCTCAAAGAGCTCCTTATGCTCCGGCTAGGCTTGGACCCCTCCTTGGAGAAGTACCATTGTGCGATCGTCCCACTGATGACATACACCTGTGCTTCCACCATTGTCGCCACTGACCAAATCATCGTGATGATCGCCAACGCAAAGTATGCGGGCACCCACCCATCCTGCCTCCACACACACAAATAATAATCCCCACCGGCGCCCTCCTTCTCCTTCGGCACCACCTTTCCGTTCCATGTCGAGTACACCAAGAACACCACAATTGGGGCAAAGTAGACGAGGAGCCCGAGTCCCAGCGCGGGAAGCACGGCGACCAGGCTGATGTTGCCGGCGAGGGCGGCGGCAGAGATCTGGACGATCCGCACGGTCAGCTCCACGCGATGCCAATTGGCGACGATGATCCAGAGGATGATGGCGATGAGGATGAAGATAAAGATGAGGGCAAGGATTCGGTAAGCGAGGGGCAAGGAGTGGCGGCAGCCGTGGTTGAGGGTGCAGGCGGCGAACCAGTATACATTGATGAAGGCCGGGATAAGGATGAAGAAGGGAAGGGCGGTGTACACCACCTGTTTGGCGTAATGGCGGAGGAGCCAGAGGATGGCGAGGGCGATGGGGCCGGACAGAAGGAGGGTGACGACGAGAGTCCAGATGAGATCTTTCAAGAAAGGGGAAGAAAAGAAGAGGGAGAGAGAGAGGGTATTAGAGGAGCGGAGGACGCAGGAGGAGGAGGCGGGGTCGAAGACGAAGGAGGAGGCGCGGGAGGCGGCGGGGTTACGGCGGGCGACGGCGACGAGGCCGAAAGCGATGGTAGAAAGAGAGAGGACGAGGAAGAGGACGAGAGCGGGGAGGTCGCGGAGGGGGCGAGGGCCGTGCTGGTAAGAGATCGGGGGGTACTGGTCGTCGTCGGCGTCCTGCGGGGGGACGGCGGGGTCGGTGGCGGAGAGGAGGGGCTGGGTGGAGGAGGAGGGGTCATACAGGATGGACGGCTTGGACTCTTCGCCGCTTCCCATCAGACGGCTCGTGTGGGATGTACGGCTTGGAGATCTCAGGGCGACGTGCGTTCGGACCAACGATCCGGAGCTGGACGATGAGAAAAGGAGATGGCAGTGTCAAATGACGGAGATAGGTCTGATAAAATAAAATAACATCCGGGAGGCATGAGGGTATTTTAGTCTTTTGAAAGTAGCCGGACCGCTGCGAGCTGGTTTGTCTGCTTGCAGTGCGAAAATTCAGGGAAAATTCTTTGGTGGCGCCCGCTGATGCACGTTACATGTTCCTTGTTCCGCCACCATTAAGCAAATTCCCCCGAATTCACCAGTCGTTTCATTCCACGTGGCCGGAAACACTCCGTGTGCATCAGCGGGCGCCACCAAAGAAACTACCGGAACATGCGTTTATCCCACGGCGCTGTGGAGGTGGTATGAGAGACACCTGGACCGTAGCTGGAACGTGTACGGAGGACCGCGGCTTGTCGTTAACTAAATAGTACCGAAGGTACTGTTCGCTTGCGATTAAGAATTAAATCCAATTACGTGGCAGGATGAGAATGGTGCAGTTCATGGACGTTGGCGTGGCTCACATGAAGCTAGACCAATTATGGGGTGCCATGTCAGATGGGTATTAAGCAATTAAGGGAATGAAACTTCATTGTATTTGTTTTACCAAAAAAAACTTCATTATATTTTTTTCAAGATATAATAATGCTCTTCCATTATCATAACTATCATGTCCTGTGGTTTTGTCTGATACGGGCCATGGGGAAAGGACGATGAAAAAGACCTTTTTTAGGTGATCCGACGGATGATAAGCTCGTGAAAGCTTGGAAAAAATACTAAGGATGCATTATTCACAAATGATGATTAAGAACAAAGAAGGTGATTGTCTACGTATATGATACATCGAGGCCATGTATGATTGATAACATGTATCACGATGCATCATGATAATTCTGTATGCATTGCATGGATAGCCCTCGAAACAAACAAAAATATATTTAACCCATCAATCCAGCTAGAATTGCCTAACCAGATGGCAGCACGGACACTGTACCTCGGAATCAAATTGTTATACAAAAATCATGAAATTTTGCGGCAACAACAACCGGGCTGGTTTTGGCAATTGGAGCTGTGCAAGATCCTCACAGAAAGTCTTCGTGAGGTTTATTAGCTAATATTATTTAGCTAGCAGTTATTTTATTTCATAATTAGATGGACGTCTACAGCAAACTTAAACATGAAGCGGTTCTTCCTCACGTTTCTTCACGACAAAACCATTCTCCAACCATGCGGCATAACCACCTCCCATGTTCTTTGCGTGCTTGAAACCCTGCATTTCAATTAAAAACACCAGTCGATCAAATTCTACGGACAAAACAATATTATGCATCTACACTCCAAAAAGAGCAACTTTTTTTCTTTGGCACCAGCTAATTTGAGGGTTGAAAGCAAACTCTTTACTGAAACATCCAACAAGTCCATAGATGACATGGCTGGCACCCCAAGAGGAAAACTAGAAGAGTGTCAGCCAGGTATAAGTTGACGATTATTGATTCACAGAGCAACTGTGGAAATCAAATTGCACGGTTAGCAGATCAATTTACTTGATCAAACTTGCACGAGAGAGCTCCTCATAGGCCATAGCTCGTCACGAGAAAATTTCTTATAAGAGTTGCAACGTGTGAGATATAACATCTAGGGGAACCTAGCTTAGCTACTTAACACACGTCAACACATAACAAGTGAAAAGGAGCAATAACCTATAAATGTGCAGACAAAATTTTCTTAGGCTATCTTCATAAGAGCTTTGTAGTAATTACATTAGATTAATATACCGCCTCTCTATTTAATATTATAGCATAATTGAGTCTAGAGATGGACTCAACATCCAGGAATTAATATCTAATTTATTCCTTGGGCTTAAACTTGTGTAGATGAAAGATAACCGTACGTCCTTCAGAGGAGACACTGATTAGGAGCTTGCAAGTGAGTTCTTCTATAGAAAGAACCTAATGTGATCGGTCAATTTCTCTTTAATACTAATTTTCTTTAGAGCACGGATGCTATGCGGTGCACAATTTGCACTGCGGAGTATCTACAACACTCGGTGCCTTCCCATCGAGAGAGGGACGGCCATCAAAAAAAAGAAGAGTGTAGTGCCATGCATAGTGCGTTGTTGTTGATATCTTTCTCTGTCGATAGAGGACGGTAAGTACTGCATAATATTCTGCAATGCAAATTGCTAACATAGTCGGCGTGCACTGCATCAAGAGATGATTTGATGTGTGTGATGGAGACACCAAAATGAGATTCGACCGCCCCCTGAATCGCGCCCTCTACATGCACGATTCACGCGTGGGCCATTAAACCTGATCGCTCGCTTAATTTGTTGTTTAACGTGCGGTGGGGAAGAAAGAAATGCACTCACAGCGTTGACAAGATCCACGGTTGCTTGGAGGGACCGCATTCCACTTTGACATCCCTGTCCCAGGCGAGAGGGGGGAAAAAAAAAACATGAGTAATGTTTGGCCACTCGAATTATGGAATTTATATCCATATGAAAGGGGGGTAAACAACAGACAAGAAGAAAACCAAGAGGAAATATATACCACAACTATGTGATCATCCTTGTGGCAAACCAACGACACCTGCTCCACAAACTTTGGATTTTTCTCCCTCCCTGATTCACACACAATTAAAAAAATCGAAAGCCATCACGATTCCCACGCCAAAATTAATAGCTAAGCAGAGGTTTAAGTACCTACCTAGTGGGGTGAAGAACATATATGGGATGTTAATGGCGTTCTCTAGATGGCCCTTGTTGAATTCGTCGACAGTCCTATATATTAATTAATAAATAATTTTTTTAATGATAAGAACAAGGGGAATAACAAAAGGAAAGGAAATAGAGGAGCAAGAGAGGAAATTAAGGACCTGACGTCCAAGTAGCGGTGGCCGGAGCACATGAGATGTTTCGCGGCGTGGACGTCCACGGTCTCAACCGCTTCCGATCTACTAGTGGAAAGAGGCGGCCACAGGAAAAGAAGAAGCAAGGCGATTACATTAGAAGACCAAAA
The DNA here is from genome assembly GCF_000442705.2 of Elaeis guineensis. Taxonomy (NCBI): domain Eukaryota; kingdom Viridiplantae; phylum Streptophyta; class Magnoliopsida; order Arecales; family Arecaceae; genus Elaeis; species Elaeis guineensis. The sequence goes on along the minus strand of NC_025996.2, from coordinate 8,219,862 downwards.
CCATTTCATCACCCAATAAGAAGCCATGACTTTGTAGTACTCTTTTAGCTACTGAATTATTACAGATGGTAAGAAAATAATAGAGGGCAACGAAGAGGGAGAGGGACGAGGAAAAGAGAGAGGGGGGCGGGGGGTTGGAATTTGGTTACCTTAAAGTGGGAGACATGGCGGGGTCAAAGTAGCAGTAAAGGAGGGGAGAATCTGAGGGCGGAGGAAGGAAGGTCTGTGGGTGTTGCCGTTGGCTTTAATTCCAGGCTCTGGTTTTCCTCCACGACGGCACTACCAGATTTAAGAGGGAGTCCGCTGGCCCATTTCATTTTTCTATAGTTTAGTATTTCTTTTTTTATAAGCAAGGAGGTGAAGGGTTCGACGTCTGGTTTGCCGACGTAATGGCTGAGCGCAGCGATGAAATCGCGATTGCTCGTTATTAACGATAGGGTAGGAGTGGGGTCTTTTCTGAACGCATGACATCTCACGGGTCTGAATCGGATAGGCAAAGACTCCGGATCTTGAAGAAGGAATCCTCATGGTGGTTTTGAAAACATTCAAATGGTTGAAATATAAAATATTTTTAAATATAAAAAGCTTTACATATAGGTTGATATATTTTGCTAAAGCTGAAGATAAGCCTAATGGCAAGCGTCGTAAAACTTTATTGGTGCGTCAAGTCTTATACTCATGGCATTTTCAAATACAGTATCGTGTACAAGCATAGTTGCTATTTATTACTTTTAGGAGCAAAAAAATATATATATTTTGAGTAGTATTTCTGAGAAATCAGATTGTTATCAATTGATCTAGGTGCATCACTTAGAGTAGTCGTTATATAAAACTTTAGATTAGATTATTAATGTAGATTGTGATATACATATACGTAAAAGTTGTGGAAAGCTTATATAATATTGGGATAGTTAAGTACATATCCATGTGTGAAGAGTGCTATATGCTCAATATTTAACTTTTTTTTTCGTTGATTCAATTTTAATTTTTTATAGAATTACGTTTGCTAGTAAAGCGCTAAAAGTAAAACAATCAGAAACAAATCTCATTATTTAATTATAAAAATGGCTTATCTATGTTTTTCTCTTAAAGTTCCCATGGTTAACATCTTTGATCTTTGTTTTCCATTTTCCACTTGCAGGCTCTAGTTTTTCTTCAGTAGACTGAAGACCGGGAATAGCTAGCATATTCCCATTTCTTCATGTTGCAAGTACTGGAAAACATCAACCTCCAATTTGACTCGTTGTATAACACTCGTCTGATTCATTTTATGCCATGTCCAGCCAATGACTAGATGCATCACTTGGAGTCCCAGTCCTGCAATCCTAGCTGGTAAAAAATTTCTAAAACTAGAACTGGTCACAAACTTTTCTTGGTTAGGAAATTCCAAGCCCGCGTCCAGCTTTGGTGTGGTTGGTTTCCAACGAAGTAAGAATATTTAAAAATATATATATATTTAAAAAAAAATTTCCAACAAAAATTTTCAGCCAATCGAAACATGCCATGTACTCAAGTTAGAGATAATTTCTACAACTTGGGTTGTGCAGCAGTCATTATCCGTCTGACATTTGCATTCGTGGAGCCTAGTCTCCACTCATAGTGACACGACGTGTATCATTTACAGTGACAGCCTTTCATAATAATTGGAGATGATTTGTCTGGAGGGAAAAGAGTTGGCTGTGGAAAAGTGGAGCCCTAAACTGGCTGAAATCAGAGTCCGAAAGAAACAACGGCAAATAATAGCAACAGCATCTGAAGGCCAACATGAGATAACAATATCATGAATTAGTAATCAATTAATGTCTCTTTAAGAATTATTAATGGATAAATTACAGAATCTATAAGCCTTTCATTTTTGGATTAAGAACTCGACAATAAACTAATGGATATCGTGCATGTCGCGCTCAATTTTCCGGTCGCGGCCACGCGGTCCGACTCAAAGATCACGAGACATCGCTGGTGGACAATCGGCAGGTGCAGAAAGGTCAAGAAGATACCGTGGCCTGTCGGCTAAGGTCATTTGGTACCGGAGAGTACGAGATAACGACTCAGCTAGCATTTCGCGATCACGGCTTCCCAAGAACGGCTTAGCAAGCCATTTTCCAATCCGAGGTGGCATTCCATAAGTGGCCGAGTTCTCGTGCAAGAATCGAAATTCACGTGCCCCAGCAGATTTTAAACTTGTTTGGTAATTCATCGGGTAGCGCTGCTATCAGTACTACCAGATTCTCTTTTTTTTTTTTTTTTTAAGAGCTTTGTACCAATTGATTTATAAAATAAACTTGAATGAGTACTATCAGATTTCCTTTTTTTTTTTTTTTTTTATCGAGCTCTGTACTAATTGGTTTATAAAATAAACCTGCGTGACCACTGCTAGATTTCTTTTCTTTTTTCTGAGCTTTGTACTAACCAAAGTCCAAAATAACAGCCGTGACGATACCAACCCCACACCATTTCAATGCAGTAACAGAGAATATGGTAACCTGAGAGACCTTTTTCAATGTAGTAACCTAACAGAGTTATGATGATTGAAAACGTCTCTCAAGTTACATATTAATAATAATATTTTAAATAATAATAATTATCTGATAAATATTCCATTTTATCATCTGTTAGGTCTACTGTTTCACAATGATTTTAGCTGCCAACGTTATACAAATTCGGACCTCTATGCTGGTTTGCAAAGGTAACTTAAGACTATGCAGTAATTCAAACACAAAGCACTGCTATCATTCTGTTATTTACAGGTATAATGACATGTTACAAATATACTTATTTTACTAAAGCTGAATTTGATTACACTTTTTGATTTTTAATTTTTAATTTGTAAAATATATATATATTTTTTAATTTTTATTATTGAATAAAAATAAAAAAATAAAAAAAATGTTTGATAACTACGTTGTTATAAAGCAAAAAGCAATATTTGAAAACGGTAGGTGAAAAATTCGATGAGAGAGAAAGATTCAGAAAGGAAGAGAGAAGAAAGTGAAGAAGTGAAGAACTCAACGAGGAAGAAGGATTCGGATTCTTTACTTTTTGATTTAGCATTTTAAATATGCGGAAGCAAAAAAAATAAAATTTTTTTACTGTATATATAAAATAATTATTTTGATTATTTTAATTTTAATTTTTCATGATATTATCAAATATTATTTTTTTTAATTTTTATTTTTTAAAAATTAAAAAAATAAAAAAAAATATATTTTTTAATAACTAACCAAATGCTTCCTAAATGAATGTTGTCAGTCCAGCTAACTCTAATCAATATCATCTGCAATTTCAAAGGTGACGATAAAGATTTATTATTTAGAAATATTAATGTCATAGATATAGAGAAATGTCCCATATCGAATAGGTCAAGAATTCAAATTCTTAAATACTCAAGGGTCTATCAAGCTACAAGCTTAAATTTTTGGATCAGGTAACTGAACAATAAGCCATGGTTAGCAAGTTCATGCAAGAACCTTTCAAACAAAAAGACAATTTTTTTTTTTTAAAAAGTTGAAATAAAAAAAAAGGGTATCCCATTAGATGATGAAAAGCTCCGATTACTTAATCAAACAAAAGCAGATTCAACAGCAATGGTAGTGTTCACCCGGATACAGCGGACAATGTCACAACATCACAGGTAACGGCACGCGATTTTGATACAAGGTCTGTTACAATGACGAAAATTATGAAGATTACCGAACACAATGTTATGTACAGGCATTACATGCTGACATTATAACATAACTACATGGTCTATCATTCTAAAAGTAGAGATCAATTCATTGTCAGTTGCCAAGTAACTCGATCTATCAGCTCAACACCCCCTCATGATCATCAAATTATACACACGATCGAAACACATCACACCGGAACACCGCTAAACATCATCTTCTCGGATAAGTAACAAACAAAAATATAAAAGACACATAGATGGGAAGAAAGAATCATCCACTCTACCCCTTGTGAACAAAATGATAGCATGATGAAGGAAACATGACAGGAATGAAACATGAGTCAGAAGCTTCAAAAGGATAGCTGATTGCTCACTGTTTTTGCTTGCAATGCCTTGCAGATGGAGAGGTGCATGCTATAGCTTCATAAACACACCCTTCTTGTCTTACATAAGGCACGAAATTCCCTGAAGACATTTCAAAAGGAAATAAAAAATGACCAGCCTTATTCCATTTATAGGTGCAATCTAAACAGAAGACAGATATCTTGTAGGGAGGTGGAATTGTAAGCACTTAATCATCCATCAATAACTTCAGTGAAAGTTCATTTGCTTAAAATCAGGTAGCCTATTCTCCTGAGCTCATTTCATGCTTGCAAACTGGGCAGAATGTTCCCCATTTCGTCAGCCATGAGTCCACACACATTGTATGGAAACCTGTCAAAAAAATTGTGTTAACATTGACAAGTAAAAAAAAAAAAAAACATGCAAATTGCATTCTCTGTGATTAATGAGTTTGTAATGGAACTCAGAGATTAGGTAAGCAGGCACCTGAGTCTGTCTTCATGTAACGATATTTAAATGCAGGAAGTATTGCCAGTTTCTTATCATCAGGAGAAAGGGTTTTGACTTGTTAATACTCACGTATGGAAAGACAATAATTAGTCCTAGGTTTTAAGAACAAGCATGCTATTTCAAAATTCATTATTCAGGGAACATTGCATATGACTTATATTACAATAGGATCTAACATCACGAACTCTGGTGACAGCCAAATAATGAAATGCTGGAAGGTTTTCATGATGGATCCATCAATGCCTAAGATGCTGGTCCAAACAAGCAACTGGTTTTCAGGAATAAGCAAGCCCCAATTGTCAACTGACAGCAGTCTCGGTAAAAGGTTCAGTTAACAACTTTTCGTTAGATATGAATAAGGATATTTTCAAACCATGAAGAAAGATCAATCATAAGAAATAAATATAGAAATTCAGCTTACCATGAAGACAGGGAAGAACCCTAAGAGTCTCTCCATCTCTGTAATCCTCAAGACAAATGGCACAAGTCTCTTCCATGTGGTTGTTATTTACACCAGAATTTTTGAATGTGAAGCAAGGAAGGACTTCCACTGCCTGTCTGTTGATACTAGGAGGACGGTTATGGGTTCCATGCCTTAGAAGCCGACAATCTCGAGCCAAGAGAAATGCTGCAAGAACCGATGCTATGACAACAATTGAGACAAAGGATATTACCAATACTGTTGCAGCTGTCTCATCCACAGAAGAACCTATACAGCATTCTCCTTCTTCACCATGAGCAAATTTCTTTAGGGTCTCACCTGCCATCTTTGAAACAAATACTGCATGTATATGTATGCCCGCAGAGTCCCCAGTCACTATAGACAAGCAACCAACAATATAAATGAACACTGTGAAAAAGGGATACAAAAACTGCAAAGGAGCCACAAAAATGTGCTGCATTATAAATGGGACTAAAATATGATAGGAATCCACCCTGAAGTCGGACATAGTTGTTGCAATATGAATATATCCCAAGCATGTATCGGGATTGTTGTATCACCCCAAACAAGTCAAGCAAAAGCATGGGATAACTTTAGCCCTCAAAGTTGATGAAAAAGTCAAGCATAACACCCACACATAGATTCACTTCAAGTCAACAAAATCTCCTTGAACTAATCCATAAATATGGCATACCATATTAGTTCCTGACCTCATGATCTGGACAAGATTTAGAGTTAAATGCCAAGTTCATCTCAATGGCATATCCTTCATGAAATACGAAGAATAAATTAAGAACATTAATCTTGATAACCTATGGCATGGTTGGCATGTACATGGATTTCACATGCCACTATTGGATGATAGTTTCCAACATCACAGATTTCAAAATCAAAATATGATGACACAGGGGTTATAGATCTATGTAGATGAATGAGTATATATTCATGTGGCTCACATGGCTAATGTACATAAAGTTATGTAAATGTCCTAGCATCACTATATTATATGTTTGCCTCTACCAGACATTGCAAAGCGGAAACCTGTTTGACAAAATTAGCGAATTAGGATGCTTAGCATATGCTATATGCAATTCTAGTAGCTACAGCAAACCAAACTAAGGTGGCATTTGGCAAGGTTATCTCAGTTTCTGAAAAACTAAAACCCAGTTTCTATTTTTTTCTCTGAAAATTGAAAATCTGAAACCTGTTTGGTGAACACTTGGGCAGTGGCAGCGGTGATGGTGGCGGTGGTTCTGGTGGTGGTAGCGGCGGCGGTGGTTCTGGTGGTGGTAGCAGTGGCTGTGACACGATGGCAAAGATACTGATAGCAGAGGCAGTGGTGGGGGTAAAGGGGAACCAATTTCCAGTTTTCAAAAATAGTGAAAGCCAAGATTCTAAGCTTGCACTTTTTCCAAAAATTGGAGAATGGTTTTTAAAAAACTGGAACATAAACTCATCAACCAATTACCAAACAACTTATAAGCCTTGTTTCCTGGGATCCTGAAAACAAAAACCAGAAGACAAAAAATGGCAGCCATGCCAAACAGGGCCTAATTAAATAAACATGGGAAATCAAGGAAAAAGTCAAATGGTTTGTTGATTTGCAAATAATTGAGTGGTAAGGATTTCGATTTGGTGCTAACTAGTGAAAAAAAAAAAATCTAACAACTCATAATTTAACTTTATCATGTTCGAGCATCAATTTTGAAGTGGGCTTTGGAGATTAACAACTCATAATTTAACTTTATCATAAGGATGCGGGCATTGAAGTACCGTTGAAATTGGATCAGATACGGATTGGATACGAACATATCCATATCCATACTTGTTTTATTAGGCGAATACAGATATTAGTCGGATACAAAAATTCATATTCATATTTGTTTTAAACAGATATGGATACAAGCAGGATACTGAAAGTATAGATATAAATACAGATATAAGTCAAATAACTAAACTTTATAATCGCAAAATTAAATATATTACTAAATAGATGGTAAATCAAATTATAGCATATTGATGTGATCATATATTTCCCTGAAAAGTTTACAAATGTTATAAAAAATTAAATAAGACTATAAATAAAATTAGATATTTGGATACGAATGAGATAGTTGTCTATCTATAGCCATATCCATTTTTCTTCAATGGATATGGACATAGATATGAATATTAGTTGAATATTCAAATTTCTATCCATATCCGGATAGATTCGGATACGAAAACAGATTTGGATGGATATTATCCGATCCACTTTCACCCCTATTTGAAACAACTTTGTAAAATGGAATCTTTATTGTATTATCGAACTAATTTTGGGGTCCAGAACACATCAGCAAATAAATATCTTTCTATGAAATGTACTACGCAATATTCAAAATTCACTGAAACTTTTCTCTATTTTTCACACTATCTCCTTTTTGTTTGCTTTGCCAAGTTAAAAGCTTTGTGATGTGTATCAATCTGATTCTTGTTTCTGTGTTCATGCAACACTAGATTCTAGACTGAAACCATAAATAACCAAAAGGCCTAATAAATAGACACACATTCTAACAAAAATTTGAAATCTAATACTAAATCCCTTCCAATCGTCAATATACTTGGTCACACTTGCACATATCTCCTACAAAATAACAAATCCCGCTCCTCCAGAAATAATCTTACAGCTCTCCTATCTAACAAAGATATCTCAGCAGCACCAGTTTTCAGCATCTCAAGCCTTGTCTCAAAACAACTAAATCTCCATCACCATTTCCCAAACAGCATCTGAACAACCATTACTCAGCCTGAGAATTCAAACATCGACATCACTCTCTCAACATATATGGAAAACTTCTTCCTGTGTCCCTCAGTTGATAACACTTTCTCATGATTGTGTACTCACCCAGATGAATTCTTCAGCAGTGCTTTCAGATCAAAGCATCCCTTCACCTTAAGATGGAATTCACTTTAATTAGGAAACAATATAAAACAAGAATAGACCGATGAGTTAAATCCTATCGTGTTAATTGTCAGTCAACATCGTGAAACCCACAGTAAAACAACGCCTCAGAGATAATCACATTACATACCCAAAAACTAAAACAGAACTCCGGAAAAAGATCCATGGGTTTTCTAAATGCAATAACTAAGAAAGACAACTTGTTCACTCACTCGAGTACAAGCTGCCCTTCTCCTGGTCGTCGTAGATGATGGCGGCCTGGTATCCGGCATCCTGAGCAATCCTGACCTTGTTCTCGAAGTTGCAAACACCTCTCACGATAAGAACAAAATCGGAATGCGCCGACTGCCCGGCTCCACCTCCAGCGGTCCTATTGTGCCTGATTGGAGAGCAAGCGTCGATCGGATCGGCAATGTGCAGAGCTCCACAAACCCCAGAGCCACGAACGGGAGCAGCTGGCAGTAGACAAAAAGATTAGCCCTCATTTCTTTGATACAATGGAGGGGAGGGGAGGGGAGGAATACCGAAGCGAGCGGGGGCGTCAAGGAAGGTGAAGGATAACGAGTTGGCGCGGAGGTGGACGAGGGCGGCGGAGGGGTGGAGGAGGGAGGAGAAGAGGAGGAGGAAATAGGAGTTGGAGACGAAGAACCCGGCGGTGGCGATGGAGGCTTTGGAGGAGGAGGAGTCGAGGCGGAGGCAGTGGGGGCGGTGACAACACTTCATCTCGGCATCTCTCTATATCAGTCTTCCCTCGTGCTCTCCGTCTCTCTGGATGCGTCCGCCCCGTAGGGAAATGGAAAATTTAGGAGGAGGCAGGGGTCCGAACTCCGACGCATGGGATGACGCAATACGAAGGCGAGACGAGAACGGACAGAGGTTGTTTATTTAGCACAAAAAAGGATCCACCTTCTTTCGTGCGAATTCGTCGTTGGATCGCGAAAGGCCACTTTGCGATCTGTGCAGGCCGATGGATGAAAGTGTTCGAATTGCTTTCAGAGATGTGCAGGCCGCGAGCCAATGGTCTGTTTCGCAAAAGAAGACCAATCATTCTTTCGCGCAAAAGATACAATCCCCAAACATGTGGGGTCTTAGAAGATTTATTAATTATCCGTCGCTTTTTATTTGCTTAGCTTCAAAGTATGTTTGATGGCAAGGAAAATTGCATGGAAGGCTTGGTTTTTTCGGGAACGTCGCGGAAAAATAAACTGAATCGATTGGATCACCATGTCGTTTCTTGGGATCGTTTTTTAATTACCCATGAGATGTTATTTGGCGTATCCTATTACCTATGTGGCATTTGAGATAATTATAGACCTAAAATCACCGTATTTAGTATACTATATTCCAATGATAATTTTTTTTTAATAACCTCAAGTAACTTATTTAATATTCCATCAAAACCCAAGATCATAGATCTAAAAAAATATATTTATTAATCATAAAAATATATTATAATAATATAATAATATATTAATTATTAGTATATCTAATAAAAAATATCTATTAATTCTATAAATGCATTAATTATTATTATATGATTACTTTTTTATTATACTTTTAATACTAATATTTATTTTGATTATAAAAATAAGATAAATAGAAGTAATATATTAAATAAATTTATTATATAAATATAATATAATGTGACAATATATATTAAAATTATCATTGAATAATAATATGACAAATAATATAATTAATAATATATTATAATATAATATATATTATAAATAATATATATATAATAATAGTATAATGTAATAGATATAATACTAATACAATATATTATTGATATATTAATATATCAAATTTTTTTTTGTTGGATTGAGAGATATTTTTATCCTCAAATTTCAATGAAAGATCACTACTCAAAGATAATCTTGAATATCCGGCCTTAAAGATAGATATTTTATTACTGAATTTAACGATGATATAAGAAGTGACAATAATTTAGAATTATTATCACATAGAATTATCATCTCTATCTATCTCAATCTTGATCTTGAAATGATTATTCCATACCAAATGCCCTCAATGAATTGCTCAAATAATAACTAGCAACCATTTGTGCCATCATTTTGTCATAATAACAACAGTCATTAAAATAATTTTTACGTATTATTATTATGATAACCATTTTAACCAATAATTTCTCAGATATTAGTATTCAAGAAGTTACAAACAGAGTAGAGCATATTAAGATGCCAGGGACGGTAGTTGAAGGTCATCGGGGCATGTTAAAAAAGAAAAAAAATGATCTGGACAGCCAGAGGAATATCTAATCCCTATTTTCCAGGATAGAGAGGAGGTTTATTATTCTGGGATATCAACAGTGTTTAAACTTTGATCCTAGGACTGGGAGCCGCATTATAATACAAAACATCCTATACATTAGTTAGTGGTCCATACTGCTCAATGTAAATATATAATGTATAAATATGATGCCTCGGTTATCATATCTATGCTTAACAAGCAAAGCATTCCTCTACGGAGCACCAAAAAGCTATCTTTTAACACTTGGAATTCCCTGTTTATGGCTTAAAAAAGGACGGCCCTGAAGGACGTACTTTGAAACTGAAGCAGCTACCCTCAATTAACAAAGATTTGATTTAAGATCATTTGTGAAAAACAATAACAAAGACTCCTAATACAACAAGTTATAACAAAGCAAAAGTTTCGAAAGGCAAACCAAACATGAGAGATTAATCTAGTCTCCCATACCATTTCAAGAACAAAGTTACATATAATTTAACATTGAGTCCCAGGTATGCATTACTTCTTCCATCAGCATTTTCAATTGTGTGTCAGCAACAATGCAATAAATATAACATGGCACCATATTCACCACTTATATAACCGGCAAGCATATGCAACTACTTTCCTATGTTCACAAGCATGCTTCACCTGGAAGGTCTACTTCAGAGAACAGCTGAGATATCAGCATGCACAATCTACCAGGTCCTCTGGGAACTTTCAGTGAATGGTTATGGAACGAGTTTTCAAAAGCAATGAGTTTGGCTGGAAAGCCAATTTGCACTAAAATGGACAAGGTTATCTCTCTGAGGATAAGGTGCAGGAAATTGTTTTATTCAAACACAGAAACTTCACCAGTCCAACTGCATGAAGCTATCACATTCGGCATCACGGGGTGGAATGCAACATCAATGCATGCCTGCTCGAATGCCTTGATTGTCCTCGCAAGCTCAGAAGATCTATAGCTGTAGAAGTAAATACAGCCATCTGAGGAGCCAGAGGCAAGTTCTTGGCCATCCAGGTTGAAATTACACTTGATGGGGAAGCCCCATACTCCATGATTCTCATACCTCTTGTACCTATCTAACTTGAAGGGGGCTCTGGCAGAGAAAATTGCAATGTAGTTGCCATTTGACTGTGCAACAAAACAAGCATCAGAAGGGTGATACCTGATACAAGGGCAGGTATAAGCTTCCGTGTAAACCTGGTAACAACATGAACATGAAGTCAGCAGGTTAGTAACAAATTAAACTGTTATTTTCTAGTTTAATGCAAAATCAAAAATATAATAATAATGTCGTTAAAAATTAATCAAGACATTTCTAGTGGTCAAGTGAAAATAAATTTATCACATAGATTGCTCTGATTCCAGTATACTCAAGAGAGGTATAAAGGAAGTATTTGTTCCATGTTCAACAACATATGGAAGGAAGATGAGTACCGAAAGCTATGAGTTCTAACTAGGGAAGCAAGTGCCACTATTTTATCCGGGGATAAAGGATTCATATTCCATAAAAAAGTAGGTGTTGCTGCACCCAATAAGCAGATAATTTTGAACATCTTACACTTTCTGAAATAAAATCTCGGACTGCCTTTGGCTACCTATAGCTAATAAGGACAAAAATAGAATTAAGGGTTTTGACAAGAGCAGTTATTTTTCCACACTGATTACACACATAATGCTAATAAATTTATCAAATGGCCACCTTTTCCATCCCACGTTCATCCTAAGGACCATTGGGCATTTGATTTGTAGATTTATGGGAGGTACAAACAAAATACGAGAATTTATACAATGAGGCAAACAGAATTATATTATCGGTGTCTTTAATTTAGAATATTAAAAAATTCAAGTAAGTTTTTGCTACTAATTTTTATCAAAAGCAATATAGCTCCAATTGCAAATATATTCTTCATTGTTTAATTAGTCTATAAAATTCTATCTCATTTATGTCTCAAAAATGCGGCCCAATGAACAGATTTTTATTGTTTACGATATTCTATAGTTTTATATAAACACTCCCTAGGATATTTTGCACCACAAATGTTATAGGCCTGCTCTTGCACATGCTCCTAGTTCAAACTAAGGTCAACAGACTAATATGATTTGAAAACAGAAAATAACTTGATGCATACGAAACAAGATACATAAGATGTACACTATGTTAGTGTGGCATGGCCTCTGCTTAATATGCGAGGAGTGAAACAGCATGGTGTAGCCTATAATTTGAACCTTCACAGATTTTTCTTTCCTATTCTTAGGACATAGGAAGATTACCATTTAACTACCAGGGAAAACAGGATTGAGCAATACCTGATTAGATAAAGGAACTTGTCGTGAGACATCCCATACAATGATAGAGTTTTCAGAAACCCTGCTCTTGGAAGTGTCACTGGAAGAGATGAAATGTTTTCCATCAGCACTAAATTCAATGTCAAGGATCGGGCCAAGATCTCTGAGATATTCCCGTATCACCATACCAACTCGTATATCCCAGAGTCTAAGAAAGCCCTTAGATCCACCAGAAAGGAAGAGATTGGAGTCGCCTGGATGGAATTTGATCACCTCCACAATTTGATCTTCCTTGAATAGTTGTGTTTCTATCCCCTTTTCAACATCAACCAGCCGTGACAAATGGTCATATCCACAAGAAAGCAAAGAGAGCCCTTGTGGAGACCATTTCACATCCTTTACTGCCGCATCATGAAATTTGAAAACACATGCCTTCTGCTGATTTCTCCTCCATACATTCCACACATGGACTGTATGATCCATCCCAGCGGAAGCAAGAAGATGGCCTGAAATATTCAGCATAATGATAAGCAAAAGTGAATGGTAGAGAGGATTGCTGCAAATTAAGTGGCATTTCAAAGTTTTCTTCAAGTATATAGCCAAGGTTGTTTGAGCATGGAAGGATGACTAATACAGAATCAAAGTACTTCTGAATAAGTCCCACAAGCGACAATTGGTTTTATACTTGTAGTAATTTTCCTATACACTGGTAGAACAAATTTAGAGATTTAAAAATCACTTAAAATACTAAAGCTGCATTTGGATGTGGAATAATTTAACTTGGAATAAATAGGTTGATTTACTAATAAGCCTCTTTATAAACTACTCCACACCATCGGGTGAAAGAGTTTACTCCAGTTTAGGAGGAAAGAGTTGCTTTAAAAACTTTTTAGAATGTCCATTTTGCCCTCAGAATAATTGGTTGCTTTTATGACATTTTGTGGGTTAAAGTGGAGTAAATGGGTTAAAGTGGCCTTTGCCCACCATCAAATGCAGCCTAAAAGCTAAATAAAGGAACCTACAAACAAAAACATGATGAAATTAGTAGACAATCATATGTTTAATAGTCCCTGGTAATCAAGAACTGCACCATCGATGCTAATGAGAAAAACAGTTTTAATCAGTATTTACCATATGACTATTCCTCTTGATGAAAGCATCTGCTGGACTATAGAACCCAAAGTGTGCTGAGGGTGAGATACATCTTATGCTCAGATCTCAATTAACTTAAAAGATCTGGTTCAATAATTCTTAGCATTGAAACAAGCCAAACATGTAAATAGATGAATGCAATGTGCTTGAAAGATTAAATTAAGAATATGAAATTTGTTGCAGCATACATAGATCACTTTTGAGCATATTTGAAGAGTTAACCCCCTGCCATATAAATTAATAAAGAGTGGTGCTAGAAGACATGCCTTAGTTTTTGATAAAATGATAATGTACTTTCCCCTTTCGATCTTGATGCATTTACTTACAGGCTATCATTCAATAGAAAAAAAATTTGTCTGTTCTGAAACAAATAGATTATCATTTTGTGGGACAAAATCCCAATATTATAGATAATAGAAGCTTGAGAGGATAAAGTTCAAACTGCCCAAGCTTTATTAGTTGCAACCTTTATCTGAACCTTAGTTTCCACATCAATCATAATATCATACAGATGTATCATCTACCATGTGTGGCCAAAAACAGAAAAAACAAAAATTACTAAAAGTTTGAAAGATAAATATTAGCAAATTGTAGACATTAAATACCAAACAACAACTAACCATGACTTTGCGACCATTGTACAGAATTGACAGCTTTATTATGGCCATGTAAGGCAACAGAGAGTCTATCAGGAACTTTCTTGTTCCAAGCATGGATGCCTTTCTCACACTTTAGTGATGCCAAAACGTCAGATGGTAGATCTGAATCCGAAAGAGTTCCAACAACTGAAATCAAGCAAAAACCAAACCAAGACAACTATCAGCATGTTATGATTTTAGGTGAATTAAAGATCTAATCTGGTTGAAAGTTACACCAAAATACTTCAGTGATACAATTCTGGCATAACAAATGTGATGACACAGTTTGTAAAAGAATTACTCTAGAATACTAAAGTAAGATCATAAGGAACTACTCAGCAGTAAGCAGAACTTCAGAAATATAATTTAGGATTGCATAGGTCTTGAAAAAATTCATGAAACAAGTTTGCATAATGAAGCATTGGACATATTTTCTGGTGGCAGCATTCATATAGTAAAGGGAAGAGAGTATATACTGATAAAGAGCACATCAGTTAGTCACTGTAGCAGACCATTACTATATCATTTATCCCATCTATCCAGGGCCTTTATTATTCATAACCACTTCAACAAAAGTGGCATCATAAGATTTCTTAGATCCTTTTCCGCCACTTCCATCTAATTATTCTTGTAACCCCATTCAGAATTACAAAAACATTTGCCACAAAATGAAGTGCTTCTTGTCAGTGATTTGTCATTGTCCTAAATTATGCATGCATGTCTACATATGTCTACCATTAGTTACATGTGATCTTCCCCCAAAATTGATTTATCATACATCCCACAATTACTCCTTCTAACCTGGACTTAGGATATGTTCATAGTTCAACAATGATGGTGAAGAAGAGATCGGGCTGACCATTTCTACAAGAAGAGATTTGAGATTAGTTCAAATATGTCCTATGATGTACTTGATGGTTGACACACATAATTGTCCCCTCGGCACTTGTTATCTTCTTGCCTAATCCCATCAAGCAATCTGCTCAATCAGTCTTTGCTTTGTATCTCTGATTCTCAGGCTTGATAGTCAAATATTGATGGTAGCTAATATGACAGTTTATGATTTCACTTGGAATTAAAGGTGCAACATGGACCAGGTTAGTTTGAATCCAACCCAAACTATAAGCTGTTACATGGAGTTTAGTACATTTGTTGGATGTCAGCATCTGTCTAAGAATCAGATCCATTCAATATAAGACTTTCTTCTCATAGAGCTATGTTTGTGCCATACCAAAGTGCATGTTCAACAGTCGGGTGCGAATATTTTAGGCTAATCCTAAGGGTCCAGGTAACACAAACTATATATCAAGCTAGGCAAATAAACATAGAAGTCATCAGGTTAGGGTCAGAAAAAACACCAGCACAGTTTTGGGTGGGGTTGGGCCAGGGTTTTTCAGTTTTGCAGGCTAACACAGCACAAAAATTTCCTAGACTGACATAAAATAATCATCATTTTTACACAACTTGATTCAAGCCCTAATTGACATTATATAAATCCAAGCCTTCTCTAGATAAGATCCTAAAATTAATCCAGAAATAGACAAAAATAGAGTTGATTAAAAGTTAAAACTAATGCTTGCAACTTCAATCTAATTCAATGAGTAACATGGTTGAGACCAAAATCACAGCAACAAGTCAAATTGCATGCTCCAATAATCAAACATCCAGTCTAGTTTCCTAGAGAAAAATACAAGCATGAAACATTCCATTGAATCGAGGACCTCTTGATCAAAGGTAAGTTATCAATTCTATCAAAATTTCAATTCCTCATTATATATTATAAGAACATTCTTGCTATTAACCACTTTGGTCAATTATAAGCATTAATTTTGTTTTAGCAGTCAAGCTTTTCACTTCTGATATATTTCAGAATACAAGCCTATTTCCCCAATAGAATGACCTGTTTATATATTTCAAACAATACCATCAATTTATTTTTCATGCCCTACAAAACGTTTGGCCTGATTTTTTTTTTATTATTAAAAAAAAAATCTTCTCAATCAGTATTGGCATTGTGGGTTGGATTTCTCTAATATTTCATAGACACTGTAGTATTATTTTCCTACAATTTACTAAGCTGAAGATTTTTTTAAAAAACTTTTATTCCCACTTCGCTCAATTTACTAGAGATTGAAATGGGAAAAACTGAGTAAACCATTCTAGTTTACTGATGGAATACATTGTCTGAGGTAATTTTATAACAATCCAACGTATGAAATCTAGGATTCAAATTTTACACTGTGATGTAGAGTTAGGAGACAAACAACTGCCAAATTGGGAAGTGCTGATTACTTTATTTACTTAAACAACATATCCTAAAATTTACTAATAACAATGGTGAATTATAAGGAAAAAAATTAGGGTTTCTCTCACTCTTTCTGGAAGTTCAGTAGAAGAATCACAAAGAACAATGTCACCTCATGGACACAAAGAGGTTTCATTCTTATATTTCCCATCGATTAATGAGTGAGAGAGAGAGAGAGAGAGAGAGAGAGAGAGAGAGAGAGAGCTTTCTTTTTTCTTTACTCTATCTCTGCTCTAATATCTCTCGAGTTAGCAGCATCATAATTAGAATGAATCTCTGTACGAAAAACAAGAAGATAAACATAGGGGAAATCAAAACACCAGGAGACGTGATGACCATAGAAGGATAAGGAGGCGACGGATTGGAAACCCTAGAAGATGCCGCCAAGATCGCCCTCTCCCTCTTTGACACATATCTCCCGGCGGCGAGGGGGGCTTCGGTTGTGCCGCTGGAGAGGCGATGGTGCCGAACGGTCACCGACGGTGAGGGCCTCTGCTGCGGAGTATACCCTTCCGAACGGGGTCTCTTGGAAGCCGGGGCAGCGAGTTCTTTATCTTCGCCTTCGCCTCCCTCGTCATCGGAGGCAACTCCGTAGGCGCCGAAGAGGAGATCCATGGCGCACAAGAAGGGCACCGGTCCGGTCTATCATGAATATAAAGCCCAACAGCGGGTGCACTCCGCGGACCAGCAAGGTAGCAAGCGGATCAGGCCGGGTCCGGGTCTGGATTCCAGACGGACCCAAATCCAGAGTTCATTATCTAAAAAATTTTAAAAAAAATTATTTATCAAAATAATGTATCCTTTAACTTATTTATAAAAATAATATAAATTTATAAAATATTATTTGAAAGGGCATTTTGTAGCCTCTACGTCACCATCCTCTTTGCTCGACTTAGATGACAAAAAAAAAAAAATTAAAGTCATCATTTAAAATAATAAAAAATAATATTTCAAATGGCATTCTCAAAAACATCATTTCAAATAATGATTTTAATTATTTATTTTCAAAAAAAATAAAAATAAAAAATAAAAATTATAATTTTTAAATTATAAAAAAATAAAAATTTTAATTTTGATTCAAATAAAAATCACCATTTCAAATTATTTTTCCCATTTCAAATTAATTTTTTTAAAAATATTTTAAAAAAATAGATCTAAAAAATAAAAAAATAAAAATTATAATTTTAAATTTTAAATTTTAAAAAAATAAAAATTTTAATTTTAATTCAAATAAAAATCATCATTTTAAATTAGTATCCTATTTCAAACTAATTTTTAAAAAAAATATCCAAAAAAAGAAAAAAATACATCAAAAAAATAAAAAATACTATAAAAATAGAAAAAAATAAAAATTATAATTTTAAATTTAAAAAAATAAAAATTTTAATTTTAATTCAAATAAAAATCATCATTTCAAATTAGTATTCCTATTTCAAATTAATTTTTTTTAAAAAATATCCAAAATAAAAAAATAAAAATTTTAATTTGAATTCAAAAAAAATCACCATTTCAAATTACTTTTCTCATTTCAAATTAATTATTTTAATAAAATATCCCAAAAAAGAGAAAAAATACCTCAAAAAAAATACCATAAAAAAAAGGGACAAAAATGGAAAAAATTTAAATTATAATTTTAAATTTAAAAAAAATAAAATTTAAATTTAAATTCAAAAAAATTACCATTTCAAATTACTTTCCCCATTTCAAATGAATTAGTTTAATAAAATATCCCAAATTAGACAAAAAAATACCTCAAAAAAATAAAAAAAATAAAAATATCATAAAAAAATATAAAAAACAAGAAAAAATGAGAAAAAAATAAAAATTATAATTTTAAATTTAAAAAAATAAAAATTTTAACTTTAATTTAAATAAAAATTATCCTTTCAAATTACTATCTCCATTTCAAATTTATTTTTTTTAAAAATATCCCAAAAAAAGAAAAAAATACCTCAAAAAAATAAAAAAATTTAAAAAAGCCATAAAAAAGGGAAAAATGAAAAAAAATGGGAAAAAAATAAAAATTATAATTTAAAATTTGAAAAAAATAAAAATTTTATTTTTAATTTTAATTCGAATAAAAAGCATCATTTCAAATTACTATCCCTATTTTAAATTAATTTTTTTTAAAAAATAACCCCAAAAAAATACCTTAAAAAAATAAAAAAATGGCAAAAAATAAAAAATATAATTTAAAATTTTAAAAAGTATAAAAAATTTTAATTTTAATTCAAATAAAAATCACCTTTTCAAATTACTATCACCATATCAAATTAATTTTTTTAAAAAAATATTTTTAAAAAAATCTCAAAAAAAATGAAAAATTGAAAAATGCCATAGAAAATGACATTTTTAAAAATACCATAAAAAATGATGTTTTTAAAAATGCCATATCCAATGGCGTTTTACCAGCTTAAGACCCAAAAAAAAAAGAACCAGAACTCACCTTGGCGGTGAGCTCCGACGTTCCCTCCGACATCTTCCTTTTCCTCTCCAATGGCACGACGGTGAGCTCCGACAGCGGCGATGAGCTCCATCTTCTCTCTTTCCTCTTCCTCTCTCTCTCTCCCTCTTCTCTCCTTTTCCTTGGCCCATCGGCGACTGCCGGCCGACGGCAGACCCACGTGCCCCCTATGTCGTTGGCCCGTCGGTGGGCCGGCGGTGGCCGCCCCATCCCTCGCCTTCCCTTGGCCGGCCGCCCCATCCTCTTGCTCGGCCACCCCTCCCCGCGCCCTTCCCCCTTGCTCGGCCGACGGCGGCCCTGCGGCGGCCGGCCGACGGCGTGTCGACGGCTGCCCCCCGTGGCGGTGCCGTTCGCCACCCCCCTCCACATCCTTGGCCCGGCGGCGGACAGGCGACGGTCGCCCCCTCCCCACCCTCCCCCCCTCGTTGGCCCTCCCCCCTCGTCGTCAGACGATGGCCGGCCGACGATGGCCCCCCGACGGCGGCCCTGCGGCGACGCCCGAGTGGCGGTCCCCAGTGGCAGCCCCGTGCGGTCCGACGATGGCCTTGTGGCGGCCCCCCGACGGTGGCCCCGCACGGCCCTGCTGCGGCCGACCGGCAGCGGGCCCAGCGGCAGCCCCGCGCGGCCCTGCTGCGGCCGATCGGCGATGGACCCCGATGGTGGCCCCGTGCGGCCCTACGCCCCCACGTCCTTGACCTGTTAGCGGCGCCGCGGTCGCCGTGCCCCCCCACCCCCCCTTTTCCTTGGCCCGATGCGGCCCTGCGGTGGTTGGTCGGCAACGGCCCTGCAGCGACCGACCGACGGTGGCCCCATGCGTCCCCCCACCTCTTATTTCAATTTTTTATTTTTTATTTATCTCATTATTTTTTATTTTTTATTTTTATCTCATTAGATTCGGATTTGATTTAAAATTTGATTCGATCCTAATTTAAGAATTTTAAAATATGTTGTATTTCATAGAACCGTAGACCCGTCAGTTGACCAATGTAGGATATTCTACAGTATCCGTATAAAATATATATTTGATTATATATTTTTATACAGACATCATAAAATATATATATTGGTCAATTGATTGTCCAGTTTGGACAGTTTGGAAATTGCATATAATTCTGTAAGTAATTACATTATTCGAACGATATGCAAAGGATTTGAGAAAAATTTCGGATAATATTTTTTTTTAGTTCTCCTCACACATTTTCAGCCGTGTGAGGAGAACTAAGAAAAAATATTGCCGAAATTTCTTTCGATCCTTATTGCATATCATTTGATTAATATAATTAACCTATAGAATTAATACAATTTGCGAATGGGATAGGACCTATCTGTATCTATTTATTGATAATATGATACATTTATCATGTAAATATTTTGAAATGATAAAATAATTACTAATACTAATTTTTTTATTTTGATTTTATCATAGATTTCTCTGAGAAAATGGTTAGTACTCGGGTTCGTGTACTATTGTATTATGATGGCATGATACAAAATGATGAAAGTGATGTGCAGTACAGTCATCCTGCAAATCGGATGATTAGAGTATCTTCATCATTATCACGTTAAGAATTATTGGACTATTTACACAGCAGTATTCCTATAGACAAAGAGAAATATGAAATAAAATTGAAATGGAGATCTCATAATCTGTCGGGACAGTTAATGCAGAGCAAGTATATCTTAGTTCCAATTGATGATGATGAAGATGTCGAAAAAATACTGACCTTTCCTTTGAAATATTCAGAATGTCAATTTTTAAAATTATATATTGAAAAGAAAGATGTACCAAGCTTTGGATACTATAGTCGGCTTTTAATCCAAGCGGACAATACTGTTGGGCCTTCCTCGCCTTTCGTAATTCCTATGGTGCAAACCGACAGTTTTAAGGCCATATTTGTAGAGCAACATTCTACTATTACCAGTCCTAGTTGTCTAATTATTCAAAGTCCTGTGGTGATTTTTTCTGTATCTTCTACTATGGTGACTTCTCCTTTGGTAGAAGTAATGGTAAGTGCGGGAGACGACACTCATATAGAAAATGATAATTGGGTAGGTGGTGGAATAAATTCTGATAATCTAGGCTTTAAGTCAGATGAAAGCAGAGATGAAGACTATTGGATGGATGAGGATAGTAGCAATCAAGATGATGATGGTGAAGATGAGGATGATGATGAAGATGTTCAGCCTAATATTAATGTGAGAGAACCTCAATCTTGTTTGCACGAATCTTCATAATTTTTTAATGATATAAATTTAGATGATGGTGGTTGTGTAAGTGCTGGTCGAAGATTGAACTCTGACTATCAATTTTGGGACTCCTCGATGACTGATTTTTTAAAGGTCTAATATTTGAGAGTAAAGATTATGTAAGGAGAGCTGTTGATCTTTATCACATTATGAAGCATCGGACATACAATGTAGTTCAGTCGCATTCAAAGTTGTGGTCCGTACGATGCGCATCATCAGATAATGTTCAAAATTATAAATGAAGGCTTCATGCTGCATTGTTGAAAAAATATAGATATTTTCAAATCACAAGATACGAGGATCCTCACACTTGCTTGTTTACGGGATTGAGTCGAGACTACAAACATATCAGTAGAAGGATAATTGGCATACTAGTCTGACATATTGTTGAAAAGATCCTGATGTTAAAGTTGAAGCTATTGTGGCAACCGTTAATGATCAATTTCAATATACAGTGTCATATAGGAAAGCATGGTGTGGAAAGCAGAAGGCATTGGTTGATATTGGTTGATATTATGAAGAATGGAAGCCGTCTTATGCTAAATTATCCTATTATATGGCTGCACTTCAACATACAAATTTCGGTACAGTTGTTTCATGAAATTTTTTTCAAACTGTGAATTTCAATGTCCGAATTTTAAATTATATTTTATGGGCTTTCAAACCATCCATCCAGGATTTTAGGCACCGTCGTCCTGTAATCGGCATTGATGGCAACCACTTGTATGAAAAGTTTAAAGGTAAGATGTTAATTGCAACAGAAATTGATGCAGAGAATGGGATATTCTCATTAGCATATGCAATTATGGATGAGGTGAAGGAATCAAATCTAGGGTTTCAGGATTAGATCTTGAAACTTTTTCAAGATCATGCAGCAGAAGACTAAAATAAATCAAAATTTATTTTATAAAATTAGAGAATCCCTAGATCTAAGATCTTATTACATGATTATTACATGGTATTAAATCAAAAATTAAAACATATAGAGAATGAACTACATGTTGATCATATCAACATGTTTCTATGCTACATCTAATGTATGTAATAAACAATAGATCATATCTATTACCTTGCAAGTTAGATGTTCTAATCTTGTTGATCCGGACTTGAGGATGATGTTGCGAATCGCACATGCATCTGGCCTCTAGGAGTCGTCTACATGAGCCCATGAATCTCGATCAGAAATCCTGCTCCAGAAAATCAGCACAGTATGCTAGTACTGTGCTGATCCTTCTTCGATGGTTGATCATGTGCCTCCTTCTTCTTGATTTGGATTCTTCCAAAGATGAGAAATAGGAAGAGAAGTTTCAGATCTGAGACACTCTCAGAAAACTCAAGATGGAGGAAGGGAAGAGATGAACACAACAACCCTAGAAGAAGACCCTCTTCTTCTTCTCTTTACTCTTTCTAAATACCCTATTTTGTGTCTATTATATCTTCACGCCCCAACCTTCTTTCTCTCTGATTTTTGGATGCCCCAAAGGTCTCTCTTTGATCTATTTTTCATGAAATGTTTATGAAGAAATTCATTTTATATAGAGAGATATGATAGAGTCCTTGTCTAGGTCAAATACCTAGTCAATATTTATCCAAACATGGCAAGATAAGGGGCGCCCAACTCTTGGGCACCCCCTCCTTCTTTTTGTGTGTAGACTAACAGCAAAGGGTGCTTATCAAGTGCTATAAAATCTACAAAAATTTTAAAAAAAATTTGGATAAAATCGATGCAAAAAGGAAAGAGTTTTGGATTTCTAAAACTCTATCTCATAGAATTTAAAATCCAAACTTATTCCTACTTTGATTTGATCCACAACCATCTTTCATGTAAGAAAGAAGAGAAGAAACCTTTTGGGCGTAGTGAAGACCTGGGAGAGGATTTTTGTTGTACAAAATAAGAGGAAATTGGCGTGGAATAAAAGAGAGGGTGTCAGGGGCTTATGTGGCGTAAGGTAGAATCTTAATCTTACTAGGATTCTATCTTATGACTTGTTTTAATTTGGTTTCTCAAACCAAATCAAACCAAAATTAGATCAACCCAATTAAAATAGATCTTAACCCAATTAAGAGCCTAATTTAATCAGATTAAATTAAATTTAAATCTAATTTAATTTTTTAATCAAATTAGAAATTAGGTTGATCTAAGTCCTAATTGAATTAAGACTAATTTTTTCTTGCAGTTGGCTTATCTAATAAATCAATTGAACTTGATCCAATCAAGTCGAAACTAAATCTAATTAAATCATATTCAATTAGACTTAATCTCAGCCTATTGGCTTAATCAAATTAAGTCAATTAGTAATCGAATTGCCAATCGATCCTCCTGCAACACTTGCACTAGATTAAATGTCAATCGTATTGATCATTTAACCTTAGAACGATTCTTAATCATTGATCAACCATCCGATCGGATTGTGAACTCTAATGTGTGTGATCTCATAGGTCCGAACCTAAGCTGGTAGTATAGGAATAAATTTTTATATTAATCGAAGTGACCATCTAGCAATGGTACCCGACGGTCGGATAGGTCGAATGTGTAGAACAACATCCTTAGAATCCATGCAGATATAGTTTCCATATAATTCATCCCTTTGACCAAAATGATCATAGGACACCTCAAAGTTCAACTGTCAACTCTGATTAGGTTGTCCATATTGTATTTCAAAATATCAAATCCATCTGATGGATTATCCTGTCCAAGATTTTGCTAAATTGAAATACAGCGACTCATTCTTCTCCAACTCTTGGAGTGGTCAATCCCATCTCGATCACACTTTGACTTCGCAAGTACTTGACTGTGCCTAGAAACTTTCCGTCATTGAATTAGAAATTCAGTTAGTCCAGTACTAAAGCACAGTAAGTTGCTTGCAAGTCACTGAGGCGATCTCAGATCTAAGGGATACTTATATCTATATCCCATCAGAGACATTCTCGATAGCAGAATGCTTTGGAGTTGGTCACGTTCAATGATGATGTTTCCTTACATCTCACCTGTATGCCATACCAGTGTCTCCACACTCCTTGATTAAGAGGACAACCAACCCATATGGCCTACAGCGACCTATGCTCGATAGAAGCTGTCATCCTTATTAACAGCCTATCATTTGATCGTGAACAATTTTAAGGACTAATCGATAAATCCTCTCTTTATCGAACTTAAATAGTCCTAAAGACTTCATCATAACAACGGAGTTCGTTAGAAGATGAAAACTTATGATGAAAATATCAAAAATATATTTTATTTATTAACAAATCAATTACAATACTTAGTTGCTCAACCGTCAACAGCTTGACGATTGGCTTTTAGGACATATTTTCTAACATGAGAAGACGACTGCAAGTTGGAGTTGGTTTCTTTTTCAGCTCAGAATACATATCGTCAAAGATAGAAATAGAATATGCTTAATTTCTGACAGACATCCAGGTATATTAAATGTCATCGCAGATGAGTCTATTGGATGGAGTCCGCTACGTGCCTATCATCGATACTGTTTAAGACATATCTGCAGTAATTTCAACACTCATTTTAAAAATGTGCAGCTGAAAAGAGCAGTATGGCAAATAGGAAACACTCATCAAGTTCTCAAGTTCAACTTTATCATGGATAGGATCAGAATAGTGAATGAAGAGGCTTGGAGCTGGTTGTCTGAGTTAGAAAAGGAGAAGTGAACGTTGGCACATGATGACGACCTCCTCTATGATGTCTTAACTATAAATTTGTTGAAAGTTTTTAATAGTATTTTACGAGGAACTAGAAATATACGAATTACAGCTTGTGTTCAAATGATATTTTATCATTTTATGAAATACTTTAATACGAGGCATGCCCAAGCCTTGAGATATGTACAAGTGAATCCAAATAATTTTTTTACTCCTCATATTGCAATTAAGATTGCTGAAGATCAAGTTAAAGCTAACCAGCACCGAGTAATAGTATTCAACCTTCAAAGAGGCATATATGAAGTGTTTACGAGGACAGCAAGCGCAGGATTACGAGGTGGAGAAAATTTTCATACTGTTACTTTAACTGAAAGAAAATATTATTGTGGAAAGTAGAACATGTACAAATATCCATGTTCACATGTTTTAGCTGTGTGCCAAAAAATTGCTATATATTTTAGTGGGTTTGTGGATGATGCATATACAATTACAGTATATGTGAATACTTGAAGTGACGAGTTTAATCCATTACCACATGAAGATTATTAGATGCATACACATATGTTGAAATGTATTCTTGATCATCATTGTTTGAGATCCAAGCAGAAAGGCAGACCAAAGTCAACAAGACTGCGAAATGAAATGGATGATAGGCAAACAAGAAGTAAGAATTACTGTGGTATTTGTAAGAAATAGGGTCATGATCGTCGCCGCTGTCCTAGGATACTTCAACACAGTTCAACTTCAAGCAGCGAAAGAAATTAAAGACTCTGAAGATGTATTTTCAATATTATTTTATGTATTGATGTGGGATGTTTTATGTATTTATGTGGGATTATAATTTTAATGTTGCTTTTTATTCGAAGATGAACTGTATTGTGTGTTTAAGTTATATTATATGATAATATTATATTTAAAATATATTTCTCATAAAATGAATGGCTATCATATTTTTCATGCTCTAACACACTTGGGATAATATCATTATTTTAGATTCATTAATGTGCTATGGCTTACGATCTGCGGTATCCAGACCCTCGAGATACGAGTATTCTTACATTGCAGGAGCACCATCGGTCACAAACTATTTTAGATGACGACGTAAGCATTCCAATCTTACTCTTATTATTAATATTTTTTTAAAATCATATACATCATCTAATTATTATATCTTATTGTAGGAGCCCAGACACCTTAGACTACGACGATCCGATGCTAACTTCTGGAGAACAGAGCATATCCCACTTAGAGTGGTAAATTATTTGCGATATCTTGGATTCTATGGAGTGTATCGGATTGGTTGCATACAGGTAGACGTTGGTCTTATTACTGCCTTGCTTGATAGATGGCGTCCAGAGACACACACGTTTCATCTTCCATTCGGTGAAGCGACCATCACGTTACAGGATGTCAGTATTCTTACCAGACTATCGGTTGATGACGATCCAGTTATCGGAGTTGATCCCACACTTACCATTTTGGAGTGACAGGTTTTATGCTTACGATTGTTAGGATTTGAGCCCGACGTCTAGTTTTTCGATCATTCACGACTCAGGATAGAGTGTTTGGATGATCGTTATCGATATTTTCACATTAGGGATGATGCACCAGAGGAGATGGTGCATGTCAGGGGTCAGATACTGCGGTTGCTTGGTGGTGTTCTATTACCTGATACTTCATCGAACAAGATGAAGTTGATGTTTTTGCCATTATTGAAAGATTTAGAATTCGTTCGTAGGCTCAGTTGGGACAGTACAGTACTAGCTTGTTTGTACAGGACTATGTATCGGGGTTCTTATGCTGATCAGATTAAGATTAATGGTTATCTTGTATTACTACAGGTATGTAAATTATAAATTTATATTTTTAATTTTTTTAAAAAAATTAATATTATAGCTTTGATTTGATATATTAGGTATGATTTTTTTTTTAAAATTTACAGATTTGGGCATGGGAGAGGATACCGACTATTAGTCCATTACGACGACAGTTGCTCGAGATGCCACCAGAGCAGTATGACCCTGATATTTCATTCAGACTAGACAGACCATTAGGATATAGGTATAAAAATATTACTTCATTTACTTAAAATTTAGTACTATTTTAAATTCAAAAAAATTTATTTAACATGAGTAGCTGTCAAGCAGATGGAATGTTGCATTCAACGTTCATCATGTATCGACGAAAGTGGCACGGGTTTATAGGTGCCAGCTGGATACATTAGTTGATATATATAGATGGATAAATTTTATTTATTTATAAATATCATTTTACAGTATTCATAATCTATTAAAATTTTAGCTTACTAATTTTTTTTATTTTAACTCTGTCAGTTTTTGTGGGAGCTATATACACATGAGATATTGGTTATATTGCTGCAGATATGTACAGTTGGACATGACATATGGACTGCTAAGGTGCCACTTATTTATTTTGATGTGGTAGAGTGACATCTTTCCGAATGTGTCCTACGGTAGTTTGGTCAGATTCAGGGCATCCCAGAGTAGTTTGTTACTAGCCAAGGACTTCATCGTATTGATTGACGAAGGAGAGTTCGTATTGACTGGCATATCAGACATGCAGAGTACATCGATATTTGGGATGCACGTCGAGATTACATTGTTCATGGTGATCCCATTTTGAGAGGCCATTCATATATCAAGGACTACATAGCTTGATTTTTTAGCATTACAGTGCGAGTCATTGGACAGCCTCGGTATGCAGTTTTCGGATACGAGGGCGAGAGTTCTGCTGTGCGTCTTTTGGTAAGACTACAAAAATTATATTTTATATCAATGTCTTTACTTCTAATAATTAAGATTGAAAAATAATTTATGTTGTTTGTGTTATATTTATATTTTATATTTTACAGTATATTGCTAATTTTATTTTTATTATGTAGACTGATTCTATTTCGGGTCTTGTGTTGGACGCTCGTTGTGCTTTATCTATGACTGATGAGGACGAACGGATTCGGATACTGCGTGAGATAGAAAGAACAAAATTTTGAAATATTGGTGGTGATTGATGTTGACCGATATAGCTGTGCGCCTTAGTATGGAGCAGTCGATACGCCAGATATAAGATATACATTGTCACCATATGTTCCACATATGCCATCACCGCATATTCCACAGATGTCATCACTACACGCTGCACAGATACCACCATCTTTTGATCCACAGATGACAGCGTCTTCTTCTTCCTACATCCCCCAGATGACATCATCGAGTACTAGTTGGCCATATGAGTATGACACTTTTTTTTCAAGCTCATCCGTGTATTCAGATGAGAGGGTTGAGGAGGTCGCTCAGTCCGTAGATGATCCGACAGCATCAGTTATTCCTGAGCAGCATGACCAACAGACCTCTACTGATATAAGGGAGGAGCCATCACAGCAGATACAGGAGCAGGAGCAGTCATTGAGGACCTTCCTAAGAAGGTCCAAGCGACCACGAGCACCACGACGTCCTTGTGGGACTTAGTATTTTTTAGATTTGTACTTAGTATTTTTAAAATTTTTATTGTATTATTTTTTGTACACTTGATATTTTTATTCTATTTTATATTATTAATTATTGATTTTACTTTATATTATTTAATTTCAAGTGATCAGATATTATGCTTTAGGGACATGGATACACATACTCTCATGTGTCTCAGAATATTAGAGGAGAAAAAGTTATGCTAAAAGAGCTATAGAAATTATAACGCAAATAATAATAATATATCGAATAATTTAATTATATTTTTTAAAATATCTAAAAATAAGCTAAATCAGACAAGTCGGTGGGGAACCGCAAAGTTCAAGTCGATTTTTCGATAAATGAGATGAATCGGACCGCACTAGTACATCTCGATCTGGTACGGACACGAATAGCTACGTACGGTGCGATATAGATCGGTATAGGTCAATAAGGCTCATTATGGTGCTTTTACCAACCGCTCGGTGCAATGCGGTTTGGACTGCTATAAGTCGGTACGGGGATGATACGGATTGGTTTTCTATTTTTTTTTCTTTTTTTAAAATTTATTTGAATTAAAATTAAAATTTTTATTTCGTTTCTTTTTTTTTTTAATTAAAATTTATTTTAATTAAATTTATAATTTTTATTTTTTTAAAATTTAGAATTATAATTTTTTTATTTTTAAAATTTAAAATTTATATTTTTTTATTTTTTTTGATATTTAAGTTTATTTTTAAAAACGTCATTTCAAGTGATCGGATATTATGCTTTATGGACATGGATACACAGAGTCTCATGTGTCTCATCTATCTCAGAATTAAAATTTTTATTTTTTTTAAAATTTAAAATTATAATTATAATTTTTTTTAATTTTTTTTTAATTTTTTTTAATTTTTTTATGCCTTTTTTAAATTTTTTTTATTTTTTTGAGGTACTTTTTCTCTTTTTTGAGATATTTTATTAACAAAATTAATTTGAAATTAGAAAAGTAATTTGAAACAGTGATTTTTTTAAATTTAAATAAAAATTATAATTTTTTTATATTTTAAAATTATAATTTTATTTTTTTTTAATTTTTTAATTTTTTTCTTGTTTTTATGGTATTTTTTATTTTTTAGATATTTTTTCTCTTTTTTGGGATATTTTTAAAAAAAATTAATTTGAAATGGGGACAGTAATTTGAAATAGTATTTTTCATTTGAATTAAAATTAAAATTTTTATTTTTTTCAAAATTTAAAAATATAATTCTTATTTTTTTAATTTTTTTTCTTTTTTATGTTGTTTTTTATGTTTTTAATTTTTTTGAGGTACTTTTTTTATTTTGAATATTTTTTTAAAAAAAATTAATTTGAAATAGGGATACAAATTTGAAATGATAATTTTTATTTGAATTAAAATTAAAATTAAAATTTTTATTTTTTTTAAAATTTAAAATTATAATTTTTATTTTTTATTTTTTTCTTTTTTATGGTGTTTTTTATTTTTTTTATTTTTTGATGTATTTTTTGGATATTTTTTTAAAAAATTAATTTGAAATGGAGATACTAATTTGAAATGATGATTTTTATTTGAATTAAAATTAAAATTTTTATTTTTTAAAATTTAGAATTACACTTTCTATTTTTTAAAATTTTTTAAATCTATTTTTTTAAATATTTTTTAAAAAAATTAATTTAAAATAGTAAAAGTAATTTGAAATGATGATTTTTATTTGAATCAAAATTAAAATTTTTGTTTTTTATAAATTTAAAATTATTATTTTTATTTTTTTTGTAAATAAATAATTAAAATCATGATTTGAAATGATGTTTTTAAAAATATCATTTCAAATGACGTTTTAAAAAATATAATTTGAAATGATGATTTTAATTTTTTTTTTTTTTATCGTCCACGTGGAGGCTTTAAAACACCGTTTCAAATGATATTTTATAGATTTATATTATTTTTATAAATAAATTAAAAAATATATTATTTTGATAAATAATTTTTTTAAAATTATTTAGGTAACGAAACCTCCGAATCCAAGCCGAGTCAGCTTACGTGTACGTTCTTTTGTCAGTTTGTCATATTGGTTTTGATTAGTTATTCGAACCACTTCCAGACTTTTAGCTTCCGGGATCTCAGCCATCTTTTTGGGTAATCTAGATAACCGAATCAGAGCACTCGAATACCCTGTTCTTACTTATGATACCATCCCAGCAAAGGCTCTGTCGTTTTGTCACGTTAAATGACTATAGTACCAAACTCTTTAATCTAGGACATTAGACTATAATGTATTCAATATATGCGTGGATCGGGACTGATTCAGAAACAATGCAGGTCCAGTCTGCATCATGTGTTTTGCTATCTAACTTGGAACAAACCCAACCCCTGTATCTAACATGGGAACTAGTTGAACCAACCACATCTGGCCCAGATAGAAATCCCTCACTGTAAGACTAATTAATAACAATAGAATTCAAATGGTTATAATGCACTTCCCTTATAGCCTAAAGTATCTTCATCATCTAGTACGGGGGCATAAAAAATAAGCATCAGAGAGAAACCTCCTGGAATTAATGTAACTTGCAGCAAAATGCAGCAAATATTTGGAATTTGTGCCTTTCCTTCTGGCCTTATATATATACACACACACACGATGTGTAACAACTATAGGAATAAATATCTCCTGCCACACAGCAGCATCCATACAATTGTATATACAAAGTTACAGTCACATGGACCATGTACCATCCATACATTATTTAAAGAATCCCCATTGGCCCACCATAATCAGCAATACGGGCCCCATTTCAGAAAAGTGTCTCTATAAACTCATTCACACAACAGGCAGAAAGGTCAGCCAATAGGCCATTAAGATATGTAGTCTATTTGTTAGGCAGAGCAGGAAAGAAAAAGAAGCTCGCCTTCATGACTCCTGTCAGACAAAAAATGCTTAAGTTCATGGAAGAAAATGAAGTATTAAAAAAAAAAAAAAAAAAAAAATCTAATGGATGAATTGGAGAATAAACAATGAAACACGAAGCATTGGGAATTGTACAGGAAACAGCACAGCCTGATATAACATTAGCGAACCTGAAATGGTAGATCACAAAGTGTTTGACATATGTGCACTAGGGAAAAAGGCAGAACAGGTAAAGATTTCATGAAGAATGTTCTATAAGAAGTTCAAATAACTGAATGAAATAAATGTAATAATAAGGTTCAAAATTTGAACAAATATATCACAAACAATGAGCAAATTCCATTCTTTTCTCATTGTTATACAACATTTTAGAAAGGATGCAGGAAATCATCCAAGACTGTGAGAAAGCTAAAACAAGCATTTATAACCAGCATGAACATCAAAACCATGAAGTATCAAGCCAGTCCGAAATGGTTCATTCACTTTAAATTGGTTAGCCATTCAATAAAACCCTGGTTTCCTATTCTTTTGAACCGACTCCTAACACTACCTATAAGCTAGCACTCTCTGCCTCCTCTCTCTCCACCCGCCAGTCATCTAACTACCACTGACTATCTGAACCATTCAGAATTCTCCCTTATGGTGACCCCACCTGTGCCCCAACCACGCCTACACCAGCCTTGAGCATTATTGCATCTTGGACCCTAGTTCATCCTCAAGTTCTTCTCACTCTGATCCTAGCCCAGTGAGCCATCTTTTTTTCCTCTGCAAGATCTGGCTAGTCCACTGAAAATCTGAGAGTTCAGCTAATTTATATGATCTACTAAGCAAACAGTCCAACTAAGGCAGAGCCGAGATTTTTTCCTTGGACAGCCAGCAAAATTTTTAACTTCAAGGATGAAATGATTAAAGTTTAGAAGGATTCCAACATATAATACAGGAAGGCTAGAAAGTAATTGATTTTCCTACAAATATTGATCTGTCAAATATAAATATTTATCAGATACAATTAATATAAGCAAATTAATAATATATGATATTACACACAATTGCATAAATCTAAAGAAGCATTCGACAATGTAAGCAATAATACATAGATGGTGCTGTTAACTTCTCCCAAAAACTAGAGGTATAATAAATTGAAGTAAGAATGACATGAATGTTAGAAAAACATAAGAACCTCTAAGGATTAAGATAAGGAGTTGTTTACCAAAACATTAATAAATTCACAACCTTTTTTTTTCATCTACAAATATTAAAAACTTTTATCACAAGCATTACAGAACTAATTATTTTCATATTACTCAATCAATGGTATAGAAGTAAAGGAAAGAAAATGGCCAACGATCAAAATCCGTTTATGTATGAGACCTGACTAAACTGAGTGACGCGAAAGCATATCATGATCATTTACTAACTCAAGATCTTTCACACAATAATATAAATGAGAGAAAGCAAACTTGGGCAAATGGATGCAGCCAGGATTCAACACTTGTGGGGCCAGATATATACACATATGCATATAAAAATAAAATGTTAAATTTTATTAATAAAAAAATATTTTTAATGTACTGTTGAATTAATTTGAATTCTATTCCTTGATAAATTGCTCCTCCTCCTCCTCCATCTGCTTGTTCTTCTTCCTCCTTGATAAATTCCTCCATCTCCGCTCTCTCATCCTCCTTGATAAATTCCTCCATCTCCGCTCTCTCATGATCCATTTTCCCAAAAGATGTATTCTTACACTGAAATCTTGTAAATTGGTAGAAACCAGAATTTTTACATTTTAGATGGAAGCCAAATAAGATTTAGGAGTGAGATAATAGAGTAAGCAAGAAAATTTTGGAAGTGGTTGAGATAGAAGGTAGATAGAGATCTGAAGGCATGATAGTGTAAGCCATATGATTGAAATTTAAAAGGGAGGCTGTAAGATAGATGCAATCTTCTAAGTCAAACCCACCTAAACATCCTTATCTAATTATCTCAACATTTAAGTTTTAAATGGAACTTTACTCCATGTTTGCATTAATAGAATACATTAATAGTTGATATTTTGGAAATATCAAAATAATGGGGAATGATGATTTTTTCTTTTTTCTTTTTTCATGGGGGGCGGGGGGCGGGGTGCAATTAAGAAGGATCTTTTATACAATATTTATACATTTTAAAGAATAACAATTAAAGGAGATCTGCCCTGCCTGGGCATATTATCTAACCACTTAGTCATGTAATCTCGGAAATATATGATTATTTACCTGGTAGGCTGTTAATGGTTCAAAAGAATTTTCCAGTACGGCTGTTAGGAATATGTACATGTTTGTTTCTTTACCCTGATAGCTGGTCATGGTAACTAGAATTTGGATCCATTGAACACTTTTTTTAATAGCAATGGAACACACAGCTTATGTAAATCTGACACCAAGAAACTTATCCAACAAACGTCACATAATTTCAGTAGATAGACAAAGAGAATGGAGGCAACAAACTTGAGGATTTCATGACTCTTAGGTCTCATGTCTACATAATTTCATATCATTTTCTAGACTCCTAGTCCTCTCTAGAAGCATAACAGTTGAAGTATAAATCCATGAAGATTAAGTAGACAATGTTGAATTAAGTGGCTGAATGGAGATACCTTCTTCTGGTGCTCTGAGCCAGCAGTTGCATGATCCTCTTCACTCGAAGAAGGGCCTTCTAGATTCCTACAAGGGATTTCATTTACCACCTGAGAAGCTATGCTACCAACAGTTGGGAAAACTTCAAGAATTATGTCATTACATATTGCAGAAAAATGAAGGTTTACAGGATACCTTTTACTTTCAAAACTACGTTGATCATGTGAAGTTGAAAATGAATCAGGTTTCCCCATTGCAGATATCATTGTCTCCGGATTAGAATTGTCTTCCTGCTGTCCATGAAAGATCACAGTACATGTGATTTCACCTCACACTGCCTGTTAGAAGGTGGAAAGCAGCTATTTGAAGAAGAATATTTGTCTTTCAAAAATAGGACTTACTCCTGGTTTCCCTTCAATCCATCCAGGAATGTTCTCAGACAGAATAGTCATATACTGTTCCATTGCCATATCCGGATTCATGTTCCCCAGTTTTTGCCAAGCATGCCTTGCACAATGTAACCACTGTTAATAACACATGTAGCAGCTCTCTGCCCTGTTACCATAACTAGCAATCAAGGCACAACCAGAGATCTACTTAAGCATGGGAGTTTAAGGATCCATCTTCTCGCTGTCACAGCATGTCTTCAAAAAGTATATCTTGTCTTCTTATCACCAAATTTTATGAAATGGTCTTGATCATTTATTCCTCTCATCATGTTTGATCATGTTCATTATGATTTTGTGTGCAATAGGGTAAATTGACCCACATATGAGGTATAACAGGGGTTAAGTGGGCAGAAATACCATCGGGATATTTTGATCTTATAGCTAGGATCAAAAGAAAATAGGGTGATCGGCCAGGATAACGAGGCAGCCAGCAGCCATTTACTTACATTTCATCTTTCTATTTCCCTCTTCCTTTTTTATGCTCTTATTGTACAACATGAACATCATGAATATATACTCTATTAGAATTCAAAAGAAAATAGGGTGATCGGCCAGGATAACGAGGCAGCCAGCAGCCATTTACTTACATTTCATCTTTCTATTTCCCTCTTCCTTTTTTGTGCTCTTATTGTACAACATGAACATCATGAATATATACTCTATTAGAATTCTTTAAAAATTTCTCTAAAATTTCTTTTGCATGCAACGTTCTCTAATAGATTTCTGCTTTCCAGATGAAGTATACATGTTATTGATCTTGGTCTATAAAGCTACATACAGCATCTCTCGGCCATAGTGGTTAACATATGAATTAATGTAAGCATCTATTGTTGTTTAATGGTGCCAGCATGATCTCCAGGTTATTATAAGCCATACATCAACTTTAGTAATATTATGAGCAAATCTAAATTCTTTCCCTTCATATGTTTTCTAATTTTCTGTGCAGATATTTGTGTTCAATTCATGGTAGAAAGATCATCTCTTCAATTTATACATGAAAATGTAGCGGTAAAGACAAGAAAATGTGTGTCTATAGAAGATCATCTGTCATACATTGTTTGTTGATTTGTTCTAATGAATCTAATCTTGGAGTTGTCAGTAGTGCAATAAAGGTGCTTGTAGGTTGTCAAAGGACAAAGATGATATCTTCTTTCATCATGTTCCTCTTTTATTCACCTAGATTCCTTTTGCAACTTCTTTGTGCTCAAATGACAGATATTTGTTGCCTTTCCAGCTGAATGTTGTGACTATTGTAATTTAAATTCTAATCACAATTATTTAGTTTTATGTGGAGTCAATTAATCTTCTTATGCAAGTACATCCAAAAAGAGACAATCCTTATATCCTATTACTTTGCAAAGATTAATGAAAAATTATTATTATTATAAAATGAAAGGAGTGGTGTTGAAGTTGTGAATGTTCACAAGCGGAGAAGTAGGGAGAACACTTTGGGTTGTTTAATGGTGCAGGTAACATTTGCTGGGGCCTAAATCGTCAACCAATCACCCAAGTAATGTGCAACAGTAATTTCACTTATTAATTATCAACCAGCGGGTAGTCATCCTAAAGCACATATCACCTCCAAAATAATAGAGGCATTATTAAAGGAGAAAAGTTTATCGGTTGATTTAAAACTGGACTTCTTTAGGTGATTCTCAGCGCACTCATCTAAAATATTGCAGTCAAGTAATCACTGGGTTTTGTATCAACTAATTCTAGCCTCCTGTCTTCGGATTACTATCGACTGAACAAAGATGTTGAATTCTTTTATGCATCAAAAAGTTATTGTGCATATGTGACAATAGATAGTTTGTCTAAGAAATGGGGTCCCTGCTGGCCCTCTTTTCAACTTGTCTACTCCAGAAATTTTTCATATCTAAGTTTTCCTTGAATCCTATATATATCAGTATATTAACAAAGTTATTAAACTGTTCACAACTATTGTTTTTCTTGATGTGCTTCATGGGACCTAGGACCAAGATGCCAATGGACAAACATGAGTCCAAGTGTTTAATTATTTGGATCATGATGTTGCATAATACCATACATCTATAGCTCCTTACAAATGGCACCATCGCTGTCTTGTACAAAGTCTTTTATCTATCAATAATATGCAAGGAATTAGCATCAACAAAGAGAGCATCTAGGGCTTTTGTTTTCTAATGAAAGAAGATACTAATAAAGAATTTACATATGCTTGGATAATACTATATCCATAGACTCTGTGGGTCCCAAATTCAGGCAGACTTTCAATTCTGTAGATAATTTCACTAGACTAACTTGGGTGGAGCTTAATAAAATCAATTTGAATTGCTTAAGATATTAAATCATTCTATGCTAAAATACATAATGCAGTGTGGTTGGAAAACTATCAAATCTACTGATACTTGTGAATGATTATCATTTGAACTACA
This sequence comes from Elaeis guineensis, assembly GCF_000442705.2. Lineage (NCBI taxonomy): Eukaryota > Viridiplantae > Streptophyta > Magnoliopsida > Arecales > Arecaceae > Elaeis > Elaeis guineensis. The sequence continues at coordinate 8,183,100 of NC_025996.2, read as the reverse complement.
GTACTTGTTGTTTCCAATGGTTTTTTCATCGAATCTCATTTTTCTATATTAACTAAAGGGCATAGTTGTGATCACAAGTTCTCTCAATTAAGGAAGTTGCTAAGGTTGTTGCGCGTTGTAGGAAAGCTCCCTATACACCTCTACTTAAAATTAAAAAAAAAAAAATCACTTTCATAAGTTCATGTTCCACTAAGTCTCCTTTCTCCCCTATCCTCTCGATGGTCTTTGAGTGTGTTTATTTTGTTGGGTCATTCCTTTTTTTTTTTTTTGGTTTGGTCTGGTGTTTTAAAAACTAGAAAGAAATACAACTACCAACTTACCAACTCAAAAGGAAAATTTATTGTCATTAATTTCACTTATTTTTAGATTGTAGAGTGTCATTTGCAAGCTAGATTGTCATGATATATATGCTTCAATTTGATGCATACTTAAGATTTATTAGTTCAATGTTGTTTTAAACATGTAAGTTGCAGATGGTTATTCGTGGCTTTTGCATATGTAGAGGGGAATTCCATATGAATAGACCCTTAAGAAATGACTTCTAAAATCACATTTTGAGGTAGTAATGTGTGTTATATAGCTATCATAACATCATCGAAATTTTGGGTTCTAACAGAGTTGAGTTGCTCCAACCTTACAAATATGAAAAAACAGGGGTTCAGTCAGGCTGTGCAGACACCCCTCTTTCTATTGTCACCCCTTATCTCTCTTTGCTTTTCTTTCTTTTCTCCTCATCGCATTTATATTAAAACATCAATATCTATGCTCTATTTTTTTTTTTTCAAATTAATTCTGTATCATATTTCCTTTACCCTTCGAGACTTTTGCTAACAGATTTTGAAAGGATGGTACCAATGCAATTGTTTCAGCTGTTAAGTCTAATGTGTGAAGTTTCACGGCATGTATGGCCAATGTCTGTCTGCTTCCAAGGATCTTGACTTGTTCCACATGTATTGAGTAAATCTTTTGCTTAGAATTACAAAAACAATGGGTAAATTAAAAGGCATGACATCTCCACACACCATCAAATGGAGCATGGCATCTCCATTTACCTGAATCTAATGGTCGTGCTATCAAAACCAATTCATAAATAACTGAAAAATCATGGGAACTCAAGCAAAGGACAAGAGAAAAACTGATAACTAATCGATATAGCAAGCCAGGTTCATAATTAGATCATTTGATTCTGAAAGCAGTTGCAAGGAACAAAAAGTAAGATATTGATAAATAGTTATTTATCTATGTAAACCAATTTTCCATTTTTAAGGTTTCCCTCAATCTAATAGACTTGTTTTTCTTTGAGTTGGCATTATATTAGGTTATGTTCCTTCTATTTATCAAGTATATTTTCCCATGTTGATGCTTTCATGTGTTCTCAAGCTCCAGTATGTCAGTTTCTTGGTATAAGCATAAGAATTTACCCTTAGTTTATTTAAATCTTCGGAAGTTTGCATTACTTAACTGCTTTTTTGAAATACAGAATTTGAAATTTAGGAAACGTTGATATATTTCTTTGATTTTTCTTTTTTTGGTCTTTTAATATTTTGACCAGGTGCTTGAATTTCTTGTATCACTTGATGGAATTCTTGATTAGTTTCATCTGGCATTCTTCATATCCAATTGTGCCAGTAGAGAATATGACCCAACACTACATTAAGGTGTACCTATTATAAACAACTCATCAACCATGTAAAAGAAAAAAAACTAGCAAAAGAACAGAAAGAAACAATCCAAACAGGAAGGCAAGGTTAATCACTACCATTTAGCACGAGCAGAAACCTTCAAAGCCAATGGCTGCGACTCATAGCAAGGGCCCTCTGTTGCAACCTTTTGTAGTCCATACAATTGCATCTGCACATCACTACTCAGCTTTGACAATGCATCTCCACCAGTACCACTACCCACATACGCTATTGCGGCCCCAAAGCGCTTTTCCAGCTCGCTCTTCTCAATCCCTTCCCAATCATCTTCCTCATTAAGCAAAGATCCCCCATCATGGATGCAAATCTTCTGTCCTTTAGCTTCACTTTGAGATCCCTCTTGCAGTATCCTTTCTTCTTCAGGTGATTGAACAACCTTGACAGTACAAACTTCACCATCAGCCAATCTTTCTTCCCTTCCAACCAAATTAGGAGAGTCAACCCAATCAATTTCCACCTTCTCAGGCATCGTTTGTATAGAGTCCTCTTCTAACTTAACTGCTTTAGCATCCAAATGCTCTTGCTCAATCTCCTTATCTTGCTCAAAATTGCAAGATGTCACCTCTGCTGATCTTTCTTCTTCTCTAACCAGCTTTTGTTCCTCTCCAGTCTCTTCAACTACTACCTCATCCATTTCTCTCATAGAAGCATCTTCCAAATTAAGCAAACCTATTTGGCACTGACTCTCTCCTTCAGTCTTCTTCTCCATGTCAAGATCACTGGCTCTGGACTCCTCTGAGCATTCTTCTTTCATTAACAATCTTTTCTCTTCCTTGATTCTTTCAGGTGCAACTTTCTCAACCATTTCTCTAGTGGATTCCAATCTCACTACATTTATTTCAGATGTTTTCTCTCGTTCATTCTCGTTCTCCGGGGTCTCAATTACCGTGGCCATCACCTCCTCAGAGCTTCCTTCTTCTTTTAGCAACCTCTCGACCCTTCCAATCTCCACCTCAGCCACTTTGCTACTGGATTCATCTTCCAAATTCAGCACAGTCACTTCAGGCTTATTTTCTTCTCCCTTCTCCATCGCCGGCTCAAGTTCTGTGACGTCCGCATCGTTTATTAATCTCTCTTCTATTTTAGGCAATCTTTCAAGCCTTAACATTTTGCCCTCCTCAATCGTATCTCTTGTCGACTCATCTGCCAATCTCCGTATATTTCCTTCATATATCCTTGCCTCTTCTTTCTTCATCTCTAAGTTGACGCTCTCCAGGTCAATCTCATCGGCTCCCACCTCCTCTGACCTTCCTTCTTCTTTAGCCTCCTCAAATCCAACCCCTTCGGACAGTCTTCTGGCAGAGTCTTCATCCAATCCAAGTTTTTCTACAGCTTCAGAGCCACCTTCCAAGCTATGATCCACCAAGACATCGTCCTCCGACCAGAGGACAATCCCTCCATCTCCTTCATCATCGTTCCCTTTACTCGCTTTATCAGCCGCCACCGCCGACTCCGCAGCAATATAATCCGATTCATGAATCTCCTCGGTATGTCGGCGATCTTCGTCGCCATCGACCGCGGCCCGATGGATTTCGCCGACCGTCTCGGCCGATCGCTCGCGCTTCTCCTCGTGGTCATCGTCGGAGGAATCGATGACGAAGATCTTGCCGAGGAGGAAGGCGAGGAGGACGGAGAGGACAGCGGTTAAAAGGAGCTCGAGGAGGAACCCCATCTCCATCACCTTCTCCTCCTCCTTCGCTTGCACTCCAAGGAAAGAGGAAAGAAAAGAAGAAGAATGAAGGAGGGGGGAAAGAAGGAAAGAAAGGGAAAGGGCGCTCTCCGGTTGCATCCGCTGAGGGCTGGGTTGGCGGAGCCGCCCGCTTTAGCGTTTTTTAAGGTCAAAAAAAAAAAAAAAAAAGAAAAAGAAATGGGCTCGGAAAAGTTTCTCCCCTTCCCTGCCTTTCCGCAAGCTCTTTTTGAGCAGCCTCGCTTGCGGAGTCCGTGAATTTGCGGTTGTTGTAAGCTATCACGACTCTAAGCGGTCGTACTGCGTCTTCCAACGCAGTGCCTAGGTGTTTGACACGTAGTGTTTATTTTTCTTTATCGTGCGTCAGTTGTTCTCAGCCCGATATCGCCCCCCGGCCCGGGCTGGAGAAGAGGATTTGCCTAGGACGCGTGGTAGGACTGGATGCGACCGTGAATATCAGTAAACCCATAATTATATTTATTTTATTTAATAACTATAAAGATGAAAATAAATATTGATCAGATAAAGAATTTTATATTCATATTTATTTTAATATATATATATATATATATATATGAAAATTAAACCAAACTAATAGTATATTAATATATTTATATATTTTTTAAAAAAATTTGTGAATCTTATATAAAATAAAATAGGATTATAAATATGATTAATAGTTAAGTATCTATTTTTTTAATAAATAACTATACGAATTTAGATATTAGTTGAATATTCAAATTTTTACCTATATTTCGATAGATTTGAAGTAAAAAAAAATAAATTTAGATGGATATTGTTAGCTCTGATTTCAACCTTAATGTCTGGTTGATTTGGATCTTCCATTTGATCTAATCCACCAGGTTATTTATGATTCTGACCTAATAAAAGCCACGGTACAAAAAAGACAAGACTACAAGTGGTGTAGAAAATTCAACGTGAAGTATACCATTTTATTTGATTAATCCACATAGTCATCATTTTTTAATATGTGTTTAATATCTGTATATCATTTTTTTTTCGTTTAAAAATTTAGTATGATGAAAATATTTCTGTCATTTGATTACGACGTTCCTTCACAAAAATTATGACATTCTTTCAAAAAAATTATGGCACTCTTGTCCTTTCGAAAAAATTATGATATCCTTTTAAAAAAATTATGACATCTGTTTTTGATTTTTTATTTAATATCAAAATATTATAATTTTTGTGAAGAGGTCCCATAATTTATAAGATGGTGTGTTATAATTTTTTTAAAAAAATATCATTAATTTTAAAAAAATATCATAATTTTTATAAAAAATATTATAATTAAAAAATAAAAATATTTTTATTATATAAAATTATTAAATAAAAATAATTTATAAATATTAAATATATATTAAAAATAATAATTATATAAATTAATCGAATAAATGATACGTTTTTTGTTGGATTTTGTGCACCGCCCGCGATGCAAAATGAATTTTTCAACGAGGCAATGGAAACTGAATAACATCTTTGGACTGTTTTAAGATCTGAAAATAAATGTCTTCAGGTTTAGTCGTGTTTCTCGGGGAAGGAGACATGCAAAGGTGGGACTGCGTCGGTTGTGCAGCATTAAACCCACCAAACATCATTTTTTTTCTTTTTTAACAAGGAGGTGCTTGGCATTTGCTGTCAACCATCTGTCTTCTGAGAATAAAACAGGATTATTATAACAAGCATTATTAATGCTAAGACGAAAACAATTGATACTAGCGGACAAATAAATTTTTTATTTGCTCAAGCCACTTTTGGTAGAATAAGGTATATTCTTTAATTATTTACTACACACTGAACATGTCATTGCATGCTGGTATGGGGATTTAAAGTTGTTCCTTTTGAATCAGATAGTTTCATATATGAAAGAAGCTGATGATAAAGTTTTCAATTTTGACTATTTATTTTTGCATTAGAAGTGTTGTAGACATATTTTTTATGAAGTTAATAACTCTATAAATGAATGGATGCGATTAGAATGAAAAATGAAAAGATTTATATCAGTTATACATTTCATTGTCACTTTGCAGGAAATCGTTAGGTATTGGAATAATACCTCCATTAGAGATATTAGATATGATGCATATATTGAAATAAGATGAAATCAATTGATATTCTTATCACATAATAATTATTATAATCAGATAATAAAAAAATAACAATCTTTTTATCAAATGCAAAAAAAATGCAGGTCATCTTTTGAACCCTCGTATATACATCAATATTGGAAGCAGGAAGTCAAGGTTCTCCTCATGCATTAACTACCATTTTACATTTGATCTTTGTTGATTAAACGTTCTATTTTTTTTTCCTCTTAAAGTTGATGGGCTTTTTATGTTTCATTCTTGAAAATACAAAGAGTTGTGAACAATGAACACTTTTTTTACAAAAAAACAACATAGTGCAACCATAAGATTGTTTTATTGTGATTTAGATATCATAATTTGAAAACACAAAAATAGCATCTCGATATTAGTATGAGGCCCTGTATATCTGATTCTCTCCATGCCAAACCATCGGGAACAAAAATCTCGTGCATTGAGACATCTTTTAAGAGAATGATATAGTTTTATGACAAAATAAGATTACTTTTAAATTAGGTAGTTGTGTAAGAACTGAACAATTGCACCACTAATTCAGCCATTATTCGAAACCTTTATAATCTATCTACATATATCTTTATACCAATATACTGTTTTTAGATCTACCTCATGGCCTGTTCAACAGGCAAGTTTCGCTACGCTCAGCCAAAGATAGATTTAACCGTAATTTGTCAGAAATCAACTCAGCCTTACCCAACCTTGGGCCTACTTTTCAGGCCAGATCCCAATACTTAATTGGGCTTCGATTCAACCCTCAGATTTTTTGGACCTTTTCATTTTTCAGTTTAAAAATACTAAAAAAAACTTGCAAAAATTAAATATTTGAAAGGGATTTATAAGCGTTACGAACCTGTGTTTATGGTTGTTTATAAGGAGTGTCGCTTCATGGAAGAGAGTTATTAATATTTTCCTGATCATCAAAACTGCATTCCTAATATATAAGTATAAATTATATTATATAAGATTGGGGCTAGGCCGAGCTCAGATTGAGCTTAAATTCAGACCCAGTTCCATGCAACATGCTTTGGGCTCGGACAAGCCGTGCAGGCCGGTGAGCCCATGAACGGGCCTTTCCACCTCATCCCCCTCTCGGCCTGCAGCTAGAAAGCCTTTATTCCGCCGCATGCTACTGTGACTTCCTCCTTACGCCAGGAAGAAGGCCCTGAAGGTTCAATAAATTAAAGATGGTCCCCTAACTCAAAAAACCTCAGCCACCCATTACAAGGGAACGGATGTAAAGAATGACGCCGTGGTCCTCGTGCCCTTTTGGTCCCAGATTAAAACCTCCAACTTGGATTTCCGAGACAAAGTAACCCAACCTCCAAACTTAGGAAAACTCAATACATAAGCCTTAACAGGTGTAGCCTAATAAAGCCAGGAGTTGGGAGTTGGTGCCTTCTTATGCCCGTGAAGCCATCACCAACCGCATGCTTCACCTTTCCGCTACCCACACATTCCATGTCCATTTATAAACATATGAGCCAACCGTGGAGGGTTCCAGTCGCCCATCACTGTGCTCGCGGACCGAGAAGAGATGGGGTGGACGTGTAGGCGCCCTTCATCAAGGCCACATGTGACCGAGGCACGGGTGAATCATAAACAAAGGACCACTGTTCCCCATGTGATCTTAGCCCCTCCCTCTCCCTTCTTTCACCCGGCAGCAGCTCCCCAATCGTCCGCCAGTAACCATGACACCATCATCAATCCTCTCACGCTCTGGGCCTCTCATCCTCTTTAGCTCCCCAGCTGCACTCTTACTTGACTGCTATATAGAGGACCAAGAAGAACACTACAAGCTAGTGAGAGTGTGCGTGTATGTGTGAAAGCTCTTCTTGCAAGTAACTGATCTCCAGAGGTAGGAAAAATGAGAGATCAGCTATCTGGACTTCTTGGTCTTTTTTTGATGCACTTGAGCTGGGTTTTTCTCCAGTGGCACCTTCCTTTTGGTGCTTCTTATGGTTTGTGGACTTCCACCTGTGTCCTTTTACTTCTACGAGTCTGTGTGCAATAATTGAACCAATGTTTCTTTTATTTCAGATGGACCGCCGTACGACTATTATGCTACTACTGAGGTACTCCTTTATAAGTTTTGATATGATAATCATAGCTATTATTAATGGTATCACTGCATTAGGGAGTTAACATAAAGTTTTATGTCATATGTCTGACATTTCTTTCTAGATACAGATCAATAAGTATTAAGATTAATGTTTATGGAGCTCTGACATTTCCCCGACACTGTCTACCTATTTACGTTCCTATCATTCCCAGTGCAAGACTCATCCTGAAGCTCCGCTTTACAATGGAGGAATTCTGGCGGACAGGACAGGGAAGATTCCTATGACATACCATAAAATGGAGACGGGGGTCTATTCTCCAGCATTCGTACTATACAACCTTACGGGGACTACAAGATACAGCTTCTCTTGTAAGTGCTCTTTACCTGCCTTTCTTCCTCCACAAGCGCTTATCATGTTCTTTATGGTTACATAGAACTTGCACTCGGGGATAAGGCTCTTGAATAAATTGTCCTTCACAAAGTTATTCTTGTGTACTTCAATAAAAACAAAATTAATGACAGCTGAGTTCTATGCAACAACTTAAGTAAAATAAACTCCATTCTCATGACATGAGACATCACCTCTTTAAGTAACATGTGGATCGAATATAAAGTATATTAATTTATCCCTGGTTATCTGTTATCCTCATTGGAGACCAAAGATTCAGTTATCCCTCCGTCGGGTCTTAAGGCTAGCATATGTTATTGACCCTTTTCTTATCAGCTTCAGCTTTTAGGATCAATTGGCGAGTTAATTATATGTGGACACCCATTATATTAGCATGAAGCAAGTCCAGTAACTCGAGAGGCGGTATTTAGATAGCACATATATTGTTGATGGTGGGAAATTGGATATTAATGAAAGTTGGTCCATCAAGTATAATGATAATCACAAATAACCAAGCCTTGTCATGACATTTCTGTGATTATATTACAAAGCTAACTTCTAACAAAATGCTTGGCTTTGCATACCCTTATGGGTTTTTTTTTTTTCCTAAATTTATATTTCTTACTAAAAGAATGTACATCTGCTTATCTTTAATCCAATCATGAGAGAAGAAATTTCTGCCTTACACTTGTTTAATTTGAATCCCTCACAAAATAGAAGAACAAAAATCGACAATGGAATTTTCGTCCTTCTTACTTTCTTAATGTAGAAAGTGCAAGATTTTCTCTTGTATTAGTGAGATCTGGCTTTACAGATTAAACTTGAATTTATCTTCTACTTAGAGATGATGAATCTTTCCATAAATTAAATAAAATACAAGTTATTCGAAAAATTTAGATCTCAATTCCTATTGTAACTTTGCCTGTTGTCATAGTAACAAATTCTTTCTGTCTTGGTTCTGAACATACTAACAAGTGGTAAAGTAAGTTTGATCTAGTATTTTTGGACATCAAATGAGCTGGAATCGCTTTCAACTTGGAAGCCGATGGGCCTTATGACATTTGACACGTTGCAGTGCCTGTCAACCAGCTGCTTTGGCATCTTGAACATTGAAACTGGACACGATATGAGACGAGTTTTGCAAATTATAAGTTGTTGAGGTCTCATTTTTCTTCCTATAGGATTTGGGCCAGTCAATTTCAATGATTTCTTGGGTTCTTATAAATATAGGCATAATTTAATCTGATTTAGTTGGTTGTCTTGACCCAATCCATGAATTCTATGGGATTTTGAGCCCAGATATCTAAACAAGCCTAAATCAATCTATTCCTATCCCTTTTTGCTGAACAAAAAGTAAAAAAGTGCAACGATCAAAAGCCAAAGTGCAGTTATTATTTCATATAATTCTTTTAAAAAGGATTTCAGTTTCTAAATTCACAAAATTTACTCATTACATACAATGCACGCTCAATGCTAATCTATGTAACTGGAATGGTCTAGAAGCCACTTTGCTTAAACTTTAACCAATGCTATCTATCATAGGTTGGGTGCAGATCAAAGGAACATATTCAACTCTTCTCAAGGCAAGACTATCCACAGAATCTTCAACATCATGCATAGGAACTGCATTGGCCAGTAGTGACTGCTGGTCCTTTCTTAAGGGCGGTTTTGTCCTCGACTCACCCTCTCAGACTTCAATTCTCTACTTCCAGGTGCCCCAATCATAGGATTTTTCACATAATCTTCCATGGTGAATTATCAGACAAAATAATCCCTCTCTCTGCAGAATGTTGATGCGAACAATGCCATCGAAATCTCAGTCACAAGCCCATCGTTACAACCGTTCTCGGTCGAGCAGTGGAAGACGCAGCAAGAAGAAAATATCAGAACAGTAATCCTCCCATTCTTCACTTGTTTGTGTTTTGACGTATTGTTTATGGTAAAATTTATGCAGTTTACCTGTTGACAGAGAAGAAAGCGTGCGGTAACAGTTCACGTCTCGGACTCGCAAGGAAACCACATCGTGGGAGCATCTGTCACAGCCCAGCAGCTCTCCAAAGACTTCCCATTTGGCTCTGCAATAGCTAAAACTATCTTAGGAAACGCAGCGTATCAGGTTCTTCTAGTTCTATCCAATTCAACCAGCAAACAAGTGGATTCAAATTGGTTCAACTGATAAAATTCAAGTTATCTAACCAAAAAAATTGGCCTTTCATGGCTAATTCACTGCAGGCATGGTTTTCCAAGAGATTCAATGCTGCAGTCTTTGAGAATGAGCTCAAGTGGTACACCACGGAGCCTGAGGAAGGGAAGCTTAACTACACTCTGGCTGATGATCTGCTGGGATTCGTCAGGGCCAACCAGATTGTGGCCAGAGGCCACAACATCTTCTGGGAGGACCCTAAGTACACTCCGTCATGGGTTCAGAACCTCACCGGTGATGAACTCCGGGCCGCCGTCAAGTCTCGCATCAATAGCCTATTGACCAGGTACAAGGGGGAGTTTGTGCACTGGGACGTGAGCAACGAGATGCTTCACTTTGATTTCTATGAACAACGTCTTGGATATAATGCTACCTTAGACTTCTTCGCCACGGCGCAAAATTCGGACCCCCTTGCTACTTTGTTCATGAATGATTTCAATGTAATTGAGACCTGCGACGATGTGAATTCGACCGTTGATTCATATGCATCGAGGCTGAAAGATCTGAAGGAAGGAGGCGCCATATTGGAAGGCGTTGGACTGGAGGGGCATTTCTCTAAGCCAAATATTCCTCTGATGAGAGCTGTGCTGGATAAGTTGGCCACTCTGAAGCTTCCCATTTGGCTAACAGAGATTGACATAAGCAACTACTTCGATCAAAAAACACAGGTGTGAAATTAATGTGACCATGCAAAAGACTGGCATTTCTGCTATAATTTGAATACGGGCAAAAATGCAGAATCCAAAAGCTTGTTTTCATTTTTTTTTTTTAAAAAAAACGTAGAAATTCAATAGAATTCAAAATACTAAAAATTAAAGATTTTGTCAACAAAAAAGAATTATACATCTATATATCAACTCATGTTGACTTCCCAAATCATAAAACTAATGAATCTTTAAATTATTATGGACCTGTCCATTTACATGGGAATAACTGAGGAAATCATTCAGCTGACAAAAAGAAATATGAATAATTAGTTGAGTACTGTTACTGTGGTTCTAGTGATGTAATCCTTGCTTCTTTGCATCTTTTGTAGGCTATTTATCTGGAAGAAGTGTTAAGGGAAGGCTTCTCCCATCCATCTGTGAATGGAATAATGCTATGGACTGCGATCCATCCATATGGCTGCTATCAAATGTGCCTCACAGATGGAAATTTTCGCAATCTTCCCGCAGGAGACGTAGTGGATGGTCTCCTCCAAGAATGGGAAACAAAGCAAGCTGGAGGGGCCACCAACGAGCGTGGTTCCTATAGCTTCTTTGGATTTTTAGGGGAGTACAAGGTGTCCGTGAGTTTTGGGAACAAATCAACCGAGACGACACTGTCCTTGACGCGAGGGGATGAGACTAAGCATCTGAACATTCAACTTTGAGCGTTCCTATCATCTGGTCATCTATATGGATGTATGCGTTAGGTGTTCCAAGGACGCTTAGGAAGCAAACGAGTTTCCCGTGTGTTAATCTGTCTTCATGTGGCTTGTTTGGTTGCTAATGACTGGAGATGCTATGTGGGTAAAATTACAAGTCTCTAGCTATGGGAGTGCTGAGTAATTAATTAGTGTATGAGGGTTTTTGTCTTAGGTTGTTTTCGCTGCACTGTTCCAGAGTACAAACACCTACAAGGTGGTCTCTTCTAATGTTTGTATTGTGTAATTGAAGTGCAAAATATGTCACATGTAACTCTAGACCTAGTTTGAAATAACGGAGTTGCAGCACCATCTTGGCCTGATAGAATATATGATCCTGTGTTAAATTTTCGCCTAGGATACAAGTAAATCTGGATTGAGTTATTTAAGAGTAATCCTGTGGTGCTGCTATTATCGGCACACGAACAATTCTGTTACTATGAAGTGGAAGGGGATTGATACAATTTGTAGGATTGTTGCCTAATATGGGAAGTTGTTTGATTATTTAGCAATATTTAAAAATCAGAATGAACCACGGTTCGATTGTTTGGGCTAGGATGTTCTAAAGATGGTCAAACCTGAACGAATTGGATGAAATGTTCGCATCTACTGGTTTGGCCCAATTTGACCCTTCTTTTTTTGAAAAGGATCTTTTAACTCAAAAATCCTAGGCATGAGGGCGAGAATGATTCGACAGGTGGTGGGAGAGTCTAACCTCAGGTTTCTCATCTGCACCCCCTTTCCCCTTAGCTCGTCATCTTCTTTCATATCAAGTGGGAAGAGGAGGGTAGGGAGATGTTTAATAGGGGTATGAAGGGCCCTTCTCCTTCAGCTCCCCAGTTTGAGGCCGGCACTGACATTGGCGCCCTTGCCCGTTTCCTCTTTGGCTCCCTCATCGGTACCCAGCTCCTTCTCATGGGCTGGGTTGAGTCTTAAGTCTGCAAATGACTCAGCCCAACTTGCTAGCCGACTTGGTCTGATCCACTTAGATCCGATCCTATTTGCTTTAAAGGAGCTACAGGATTAGGTCAGATTCTAAAATTAAATTCATTCTATTTTTTGGATTGAATCTGAATTTACTAAATTCGAATCCAACCCTATCCAAATCCAGTATACTATAAAGATTCGAATTTATTTGAGTATCTAAATTGTGATTTAAAATTTATATGAGCAAAATCTTTAACATAAAGATATGTTTAAAAATAATTTATATATTGATTTTTTAAAAAAATATTCTTTATTGTGTTGTTAATAATAATTGGTTATATGGTAATTAAAATATAGTTGGCTATGTTTGACCTGGACTCAATTTAGACATTACTTTTCTGGATTGGGGTTGGGTTATATAATATGGATTTAACCTAATGGATCGAAAATCTTGGCCATCGATCCGATTCGATTCAACCCAAGCTTCAATTGGGTTGGGTCTAAATCTAATATTAGGATTCGATCAAGAAATCGAATCGAATCGGGATCGCTCATGATCCAATCCAACCTAACCCATTTGTCCCCTTAGTTGATTCTAAGTGTCGGGTTGACTTATTTAACTTTGAGTCCCAGTTTGTCAAGTGGGCCACCCTTGATCTTGTGTTGCCAAGATCTTTACCAACCATATTGGCAACTAGGGCAACCCTAATGGTAAATTCTTCGACCTCTTATGCTTCACAAGCACCCTCAAAGATGGTGTTTGCATCCTTGATGTTGAGAAGCTCGAGAGGTTCAAGATGGTAAGATCAAACATGCAAGGATTACTATGCTCACCATGCTTATCTTATATTGGGTGGATGTCTGATCAGGACACCATCTTTCAAAACTTTTTTGGTACTGCGCGATGCAGTAGGAAGAAAGAAGAAATAAAATAAAAAATAATCAAAATACGTGGATCAGCTACAAAAGGGTTCATCTCCACGAGGCATGCAAACTTCACTATGAAAAAAAAAATTTATAAGAAGAGATCTCATCCTCAACCCTCGTACACTCAATTTCTCTTCCACAGAAAGTTCTCCATCACAAAAATTCTTTCTTTTGGAAGACTCTCGTGAACCCCTAAAGCGACCGCTGTCTGCTGTCCAGAAGCCTGCTGCTCCTTCTTTCACAGCGTCACGCGGCTCTCTCTCTTCGTGGGCTCTTACAGGATTTTTCGTTGTGCCTCCAAGTAGGATCACGGTCTTCTCCCATGAAAAACCAAGCCTAAAAACCACCACACAGACCACTGTCCCTCTACAGGCCTTTTAAAGGCCTTAAACCCAATTAGATTAAGTTTAGATCTCCTAAACAGGCCCAATCAAACCCTTCTGCACCATTGGATCATCACCGGAATGTTTCAGAGCCATCTGATCGCAACTGGTCTACGAAATAGTATCGTGGATCCTGAGAAACGCGTGGGAAACGCCCACGCGATCCATGCGCTGGGTCGTGGACCACTCGATCCATGGTGGATCGAGGTACAGGCCCCAGGTGCGGTGCCTGGGCCTGGGCTGGTCTGCACGCGTGGGCCTGAGCCGCGTCCGCCTTGGGTGCTTGGGCTCTGGTCGCACCGAGCCGTACGCTCGTGCCTGGGCCACCCTGCGCGCCTGGCCCACGTGCTGCCGAGCCCAGGCGGCACGTTGTCGCACTTGGGCCACATGTGGCCATGCCGGCGGCGGGCCAGTGCCGCCACCGCTCCGCTGGCCCACTGCCGGCTATCCTCTACTGTCTCGAATTTCGTGCCAACTTCAAAAACTCGTATCTTCTCCATTCGAGCTTCGTTTGGAGTGATCTTAGTCTCATTGGACCCCGTTTTTCATCGCGGACCTCGCTGTGAGCTCAATGTGGGTCGAATCTCGAGGTGTCAAATCTTAACAATCTTATACTTATAGGTTGGCTAGAAAAAGATCCCTTTTCATGCCTTCGGCTTGGTCTTGCGGCTATGTTTCATTTCGTCTTTGCAAAAGTAAAGGAAAAGAAGACATGGGTCCAAGAGAAGGGCTAGTAATTCTCTGAAATCATCTATTTCCAAAGGGACTAGTTGATCAAATTGATCGGATCAGGAATTAGAAAGCTTATCAATTTGCTATCCAAATCAATTTAAACTACTATATATTGGAGTGTCGGTGGAGGCCAACAACCCATTAAGTTGACTCAAAATTGACAATAAATATAAGATTTGGCTATGAAAAATAACCTCCAGACATTGTTGGATTGGATTCGAATAAAAAATTAGATCTAAAATCTTATTGAACCATATATGAATTTAGATCGTTTTGAACTCAAAAACCCAAAAACTAACCCGACTATATATGCGTATACACAACATACATATATATATATATTTATATATACATGCATATATGTGTATAGCATCATTTTAATTATTAAGCACAAAAAATAAATAATTTAATTAATTAAAATAAAAAAAATTAAAACATTATAGAAAAGATATCTCGGTATATTTGAACTCATAAGAACTTTTGAGTGATAGGAGAAAAAGTGATATTTCTTGACCAGTAGGGTGTAGCGATGTGATCCAT
Source organism: Elaeis guineensis (assembly GCF_000442705.2). Taxonomy (NCBI): domain Eukaryota; kingdom Viridiplantae; phylum Streptophyta; class Magnoliopsida; order Arecales; family Arecaceae; genus Elaeis; species Elaeis guineensis. The sequence goes on along the minus strand of NC_025996.2, from coordinate 8,168,026 downwards.
TAGGAAAAATACTTGTAGTTTAATTATTTTCAAGCTTTTAGTATTGTTGAGGAATACCCACCGACCGACCGACCGAGGGCCGGAGGGACCGACCGATCGATTGACAGTCGGACCGACCGACCGACTTACGGCCGGAGGGACCGATCGATCGATCGACAGTCGGACCGACCGACCGATTTACGGTCGGAGGGACCGATCGACCGATCGACAGTCGGACAGACCGACTGACGCCATCACCGGCCCATCATCGGCTTACGACCGTCTGAGGATATGTCGGGCGCACCTTTTCCGACCGGCTGAGCCGGGAGGTCTGATGGCCGACTTACGTAAAACTCGCCGACCGACGGAGGAGCCCGACGCCGCTCAGCTGGCCACCGACTTAGGGTCGGTCGACTCCTCCAATCGTCGTACAGCCGCCAGACCTTGTCAGTTCTGACAGCAACATGCGGCACGGCCATCTGGGGGCATTGTCCCATCGAGGGCATTGTCAACCCTGATGATGTGACAGTCCCACGACGACATGACATTTTCACGGCGACTCTGACAGTCCACAGTGAGTTGACAATTCCTCACTTGTCCGCGCCATTAATGACGGTGCCATACCATACTCCACTATATAAGTCGGGGAAGGCAACAGTGCAAAGGGGGGATCAATCACGCTCAGTCCACTCTTCGACTTTCAAAAAGCCACAGGCTCGCTCCTCTCCCTCTCTCTCTCCTTTCGATCGAGCTCTCTGTCTTCACTTCATTTCACTGTTGTCCAGTCATCTCTCTGACTTGACCGTCGGAGGGTCTCCGTCGGAGCCGCCTCCGGTCAGTGTAAACTTTTCGTTTTGCAAGTGCTCGTTCTTCGATGATCGGACGATGAGGTGATTGACCGCAACAAATATTGTTGAAGAAAGGGATTATTGGAGATTGTATAGCCTTTTTGTTGTAGTCTACGTGTGTCCCGTATGTCCCCCACCCCCAACCGCCCGCGGGGGCAAAAAAAAAAAAAAAAAAAAGAAGAAATAAAAAAAAGAAAAAGTGCATTCGATAAATAAGGGCCATACCACCAATGAGCGGGCTATTCTTGACGCCTTCACCCCATTTCAGGGTCAAGATCTTTCGCCGGCTCACTGCCGGATTTCCCCTGCTAAGAGCCTAAGAATCGACCACCGATCACGACCGTGTTGTTACGATGGAGAAGGCTTCTGGCCCTCCGTCATCCCCAGCTTCTCTAAGGTGGGAGATCCTTCGCCGTTCGTTCCTCTCTCGCTCTTCTCCCGAACCCGGTACCCCCTTCGTCTCTTTCTCTCTCTCTCTCTCGCTCGCTCTCTCCCCTTCTCTTTTTTTCTTGATTTCTATGTTGTAGTTTTAGCGTCAGTTTCTTAGGACCTTGGGCAGATCCAAGCTGCAAGAACTTCTTGAGAGCAGTAGGAGACGTTCTGTTGCTTTCAAGAATTGAGGCATTATTATGTTTTGGTTGAATCGATCGAAGTAACTCTAATAGTGGACCGAAATAGCATCAACTTGCAAGCACAGGTCCTAGTTATTGGTAAAACGAGGCTGGCTGCTTCACCCTGAACCGTGATTTCGCGGATGCTTTCAATTTCTTGCAGAGGAAGCCAGACTCGCATGGATGAAGCGAAAAGAAAAGCTTGTTGTGAAAAGATAACATGTTTCTTGTTAACTCTTTCATGGTTTTAAAAGATTAAATATTCCATGTAAAAAGCGCACCTTATTTAATGATAGAAGGCTTTTCTTTTTTAAATTTTGCCGGCTAAAACAACTCAAGAATTTTAGGGGCAAGAAAAAAGGGTATGCAAATGTCAATAACAGCTGGTAAAATGATATATATGATTATTGAGCTTCAGATGACCCGATAATGGTGGGAATATTGGAGCTTAGAATTATTGCCTTAGTGTTGGCCCTGCTTACATGTTATGATTTGCAGATCATGCATCTCAAAAGAGCACCAAAATCGTATCCAGAAAGGCAGCTGGTGGCTTTAAATTGATCTCGTGTCACCCACTAAGTGGCCATTTAGCAGAAGGCTTGAGCACTTCACCCGGCACAAAAGATCTAGCTGGGCCCAGAGATGTTTACATTTGTTACGAGTTGCCAGTGGCAAGTGTTCCAAATCTTACGTTAGTGTAAGTATTATAGTTTTGCTGGTGCTTATGGTGTAGGTACTTATGTAACTGGGTAAATTTGAGATCTATTAACTTCTTTCTTGAGTCACATTTCTTTTGAAGGCAAAAAATGCACACAAACATTTATTGCTTATTCTCTAAATCGGGGTTCAAAATACCACAAACTGGCTCCATCTCAATTGATGGTCGATGTTGGACATGTTATACCATTTGCCATGCTGACAAAGGGTATTGACTGGTACAGTTGGTACACCCCTGTTGGCCTATTGCATTCTCTAAAAATGTTTTTTTATAGTTATATTTTTACTATATTGTGTTATCTTAGTGCTATGTTTTTGGAAGACATATGGCATGGTGTCCTTTTAAGTGCCCTACTCATGGTTTCTAATAGTGAAAAATGGATATATGATGATTCTATATCCTGCAAAAAAGATTAACAATATCCCCAAAAGGGCTTGGACATCATATAAATTGAGGAACAAAACTTAGAAAATATAATAGAATGAAACTGATTATAATCCAAAAATACATCTTTTGATGTACTTAGCACATCTGTATGCATAAAAGAAGAATGTAATAATGGTAAGACAAACAATGCAATATGTATTGGTACCTTTCCATCTCGTTTAGTGACTAAAATTGCTTACTTTAATTAGAAGCAAGGAATGCCGTACCGGATTGAACCGCCCGGTATAGGACGTGCCGAACCGTCCTGGCGGAGAACCGAGACGGTTTCGGCATGCAAAATGGCACATGCCGGTGCCAGAAAAGAAAAAGAGAAAAAGAGAGAGAAATAGAGAGAGGGAGGGAGGAAGAAAAAGAGGGAGGGGAATCCGTCGGAGGGCAGCTGTGGCCGTCGAGCGGCTGAAAGGGCTCCCGCGGCTCCGCACGGGGAACAGGGGCGATCCGCCCCTGTTTTTTGGGACTTTTTTTTAAAAAAGCCTTTTCAAAGTGAAGTCGGCATGGGTTTTGCCGGCTTCACTTAAGTGAAGCCGGCAAGGGTTTTGCCGACTTCACTTTGAAAAGGCTTTTTTAAAAAAAAACTCCGAGAAACAGGGGCAGATCGCTCCTGTTCCCCGCGCGGAGCCGCGGGAGCCCTTTCCGCCACCCGACGGTCACGGCTGCCCTCCGGCGGCCCTCCGGCGGCCTCTCTGGTGGATTCCCCTCCTTTTTCTTCCTCCCTCTCTCTCTCTCTCTATTTCTCTCTCTTTTTCTCTTTTTCTTCTCCGGTTCGTCCGTGTTTTCCTTCGTCGGTTCGCCTCGGTTCGGAACGGAACAGAGGCGTGCCGTACCGTACCACCGGCCAGCCGATCCGGCCACCGGTACCGGTTCCGCTAACCTTGATTAGAAGTTTCCAGTATTATGATAATATGACGTGTTATCTGCTTTATAAAGTAGAGCTTTTATTACTTAGCTCTTCTCTTCAAGGTAGCCATTATGCTATGTGAAAAATACTGCTGCTTAATTTCAGATATAAGAATACTTGGCATATGACCAGTTAGTGATCTTATGTAGCAATTCCTTGCAGCCAAAGAATGGAAGAATGCATCGACCTAAATGATTTTCAGATCTCTACCACATATAACATTGACACGACGGGGCTAGTATGTAAGTTATCATGAAGCCTGATGAAAAGGTCCAATCAAATGTGCATAGAGTTAGTTGTTCTCTAATGCTGTTGCACTCATCTATTGGTTTTATGGAGATCAAAAGCAATGTTCCTTGATAATCCTAGTATATAACAAATGACTGTCAGTTTTCTTCTATATCTGATGTTGATCCATCTGAATATAATGTTCATTTCTGGTTAGTTGATATTTACGTGCATTAGAGATCCCATCTGCAGGTCATAGAAGCATTCTTTATGCATCTTCTGGTCGCAGAAGCATTCGTTATAAGTATGAGAAATAATACATAAAACTATTTTCTTTTTCTTCTATCTAGTAGAATGAGACATGAGTGGCTGAATTGATACTCTTAGTGCTCTGTAATTAGCTACCGCACTTGCCATGATTATTTCTCATCGCAAAAATAGACTGTTGCTTGCACAAGTGTTAAAACTAAGCACCATGCTTGTCAGTGAATTTACAATTTTTCTGTAGATTTGACACATCTCATAAAAAATTGGGATCTAGTAAATCATGGATTTATCATAGTATCTCCTAACCTAACTTTTCATGCTTGCAAGTAACATGATAACATTTATTTTTTGAGAGGAATTAGATATTTTATCTTTATCACAGACAAATAGTTGACAATTATCAATAGGGAGAAAGGCTATGTTAGTTTTTTAAATTCAGATTTATGGGGAACATATAGTTTTATAATGCAAACCACACACAGATCGTGTCTTCTGTATGTGACATTTAGGATTACAGAAACTGATAATAAAAGATCATTGAATTGCTTATAAATGTAACTGCCATTCTTATAGTAGTACATATATAGTTTTTAGCCTGCGTTCTACATATGATTGTCACTTGCTTTCACTCATCACTGCATGCCATCTTATCTCTGCTTCTAATTTTCATGAACTTCAAAGTTTCATATCGGATCTCTGGAAATAAACATTTCATTTAAACTTGCAATCCATGTAATTCCCCTAACATATTTCATCTTCCAATTGCTTGTTTGGCCATCATGTATGTCATTTCCTGGGCATTTTATCTGTAGCGCAGTCTGCCTGTGCGGATTCATACGTATGTTATGGGTTCTAGTTATTTGAGCTGCTTATGTTTAATGAATAAGTGACTGATACTACATATTCAAAAACTAAAAAAATCAATGTAATACTGTTACTCAAGATATTTCTTCTTTTTTACCATCAATATTATTGTAAAATTTTCTTCCATATGATACTTCAGATCCTAACCACAAAGTTACTTGGGATCTGTTTGAGGCTGAATATTCCTTTTTTTTTTCTTCCCTGCATACAGGTTGTTGGCCATCAGAAGATGTCCTTGCTTATTTCTGTATAATCCACCAAGACATGTTCAGGTTTGTTAGAAAAAGATGATATGCTTTTGCTTTTATTTAAATACTTTTGTCAATGGAAGATGAAATTAGGAGTTTATTGTCATTAATTGCTTTTACCTGGATGAATGGCATTATTTTTTCCCCTTATCGATTTCATACATCATACGTGTACAAATATATGAGAACATGAGAAGAATATGTATCTAGCATGAAAATGATGAAAACAGCCTTTTGGGGTGTTGACATGCATAAAATGTCCACAAGGAAGTTTGATTCATGTAAGGCGAAAGAGTTGTTGGTCATTTCCATGTGAACTCCTATAATATGTTTTGCATGATACCTTCATATGTAAAGAGTTGGTTATCAATAAGTTAGGAGCCCCATAGAGTTGTTCATGAAGGTATATGAGAAACAAAACTTGAAGCATGTCTCTCCATTCCTTTCTTTTTTGTATAGTGGTTTCCATCCTATCTTCTAGTTAGATGCCTGTTCTTCCATCTTAATTCCTGCTTCCCTAGTCCCCGCCCCCATCACGGACCCCTTCGTTTGCATATGCAATCATTAGCTTTATTCCTTTTTCTGGATCTAAGAAATTTGTTTCTCTAATCCTTCCGTATCTTGCTATTATCCTTTCAGTTTTGACCATTTCTCTCAGCTTTGCTCTCCCCTATTTCTCATCAACATTGATTTGTGTCTGTTCAAGTTGCTGCCCCTCTTAAAGCCCCTAAAAAGAATCTTCTCTTGGTCCATTCTAATCTCCACTAGCATACCTAACCATCTTAGCCTGCAATTGACCTTTATTATTGCGTTGTTGTGTTGCAGACAGAAGGGAGATCAAGCATGAGTTTTTGGTGGAGTTAGGAAGGGATGGGATCATAAACTTGTATAAGCAGATGGTCATCAACATTGTGAGCAGGGAGGCATTCAAAAGGATTGTGAGGAGGTGATCTAAGCAACATTCAAGATAGAAGAGTGGAAGAGGTTGGTTAATTGGGGGTGTCTGTGTGTGTAGGTCAAGAGGTGGTTTGGTGACAACTTACCACCTTGTTTAGAAAATCTTTTAGACAACAAAACTTGAACCATAATTGCTCAACGAATATTAAAGATTTACGCTCTAATCAGGGATGGACTGATGTTTTTAGTGGTTTCATTTTGTTGAGCTATGTTTGAAAATAGAAAATAGAAAATGAAAATAAAAGAAGCCAGGAAAAATCATTACACCTTTTTGGAGTATGTTGTGCACTATTGGCTTCATATACATGGTTTTAGTAGCTTTAGGTTGAAACTTAGTAGTGTGTTAGAGTGAAATGCATGAAAGAAGTATAACACCAAGGCAGTTACCAACTACATCAAGTTGCAAGTACCAAGTAGCATGGTAGCTATTATTTACCAAAACAGTTCAAGATGGTAGCAGATATTCATCGGTACTACGTAGTCCTTGAGTCATGCAAGTAACAGTGGTCACTATGTTGCTGTGGCACGTGTGAGAGTATTTATGAGGATGAGGCCCATAAAGATAGTATTCTCTTCATTCCTTGCCTAGGAAACTTGTGAGTGGTCATGATGCTTGTCTGGAGAAAAGAATAAAATAACTTTACAATATAGAAGTGAAGATGACCTGTCCTCACAAAGAATTTCCATTCCACCTCAATTCCCTACATCACAAACTATCCAACTTGAATCATTACTGACCTTTGAGATTAATCTTCTTATTATTGTTCTTCCCCTTTTAAAGAGAGTAAACACTAGCAAAGCTCTCTACAAGTAATTGCTGGTTTGGTTCTGTACTCTTATATATGTGTTCTAGTTAATGACTTAACTTGGATATATATATTGAGCATACCTTAGAGAGTTTTGCACCCATTTATCACTTGCTTACAAATGTAAGTTTTTCATGTCAAGGTAAAACATACTGATTCGAAATACATTAGACCAATGATCCTTTATTGGTATTGTCTGCACCATATGGCACATCATACCAAGACAGTTTACCATTCTGTATACCTGGGAGTTGCTATTGGCCTCATTTTTTTTTTCTTTAATGTTTATTGTTTTAATGCTCAAATTGTGCATAGATATGGTGAGTTTATTGATTTAAATGCTTTAATCATCTTGTTTGATGTTTGTTGAAGATTCTTCATTGTTATTTGATGTGCATTTTAACATGTGATGCATAATTTTGTATAACTTGTTATAAAAATTACACTGAGCAACCATATTTGCACATTAACAACTGAAGCAATGTTCTAGCTTGCAATGAATTATTTACATACTAGTGACCATTGCGTGCCTGCTTGGATGGTATCACCCTTTCCTCTTGGGCGGGGGATTCAATTCTTGTTAGAGTCAGCCTCTGGTTGGGGTTGGTATAGGGTAGAAGGCAGGGTTTAGCCTCTCATAATCTCAAAAAAGGAGAAAAAGAATAAAAAGATTTAGCTACTAGTGAACTTAGTTTCGAAGTCACATATCTTCATCGTGAGAACCTCCGTACTACCTCTAGTTGCAATTCACACCTTTATATGGTGGGGTAGTTTTTTTAATGGAGTCCCAGTCAGTACTGAGCAATTTGGGCTAATTCTACCACAATCTGCACAGTTTAGGCCCAGTTTGCTAAATCTGGCATATCCTGCTGTAATCATTTGTTAGTCGATAGAATGTCTAGTGTCCTTAATGAGGTCAACACAGTGATCCCTCAAACCTTGGTTTAGATGTATCCTAGTCAAACTTTTGGTCCATATGCATTTTCGGACCTATGGTGTGAATTTTTAATGTGTATATCACTGCATGCAAACACCTTAGCTTTACCAGTGTCTCTATTTTATTCTCGATCTCTACTTGATTCGTAACTGTGATGCCTCCAGAGAATTTGAGTTTTGGTTTTCAAACACTTAAGTATTCTTAATCATAACCAGCAACTTGGGCTGTCAATCATTTGATCTGCAGGGTTAGTAATTCAAATCACTATCCCCCTATCCTCCCCTCCCCTTTTTTATGTACGGTATATGCATGGAAGGGATGGCTTTAAAGCTTCATGGTTCACAGGGTAATTTTGCTATAATAAAGTGGTGCTAAATGCATGGTGATCAATAATCTGCACTTTACATCATGACGACCATTGTTCAAAATGCCTAGAAACCTATTTCAAGATATTTTGGAAATTCATTATCTCTGCATCAATTGGTCACAAAATGAATAGTTTTTTAAGCTGAAAAGCTTCTTTCAAAAATTTCATCCATTTTGTCACTAAGACTCCAGGGTAAATATATATGGAAGAAACTTTATGCCAAAGAAAGCAGGCCTGTGTTCATTTTCTACATTATCTTGAAAAGTTATACTTATGCTTTTTGACTTAATATGATTCTTGACTGAAACAACGTTACTATGAAGGTCCAAAAGAGTACTTGAACTTGGATCAGGCTATGGATTAGCTGGATTGGCTATTGCAGCAAGCTCAGATGCTTGTGAGGTAGTAATTTCTGATGGAAATCCACAGGTTGTTGATTGTATCCTATCCAGCAAGGTATTGCTCCATTTTCTTTTATTGTTAAGGTAGCATGTATGGATATTTTCCAACAAAATGCACCAAGATAGTTCTAAAGTTATATATTGCTTATGTGAAATTTGCAGGTGCTGTACTAGGATAAGTCTCTCTGAAGTATGCTTTAGTTAAATTATCATAACGGTAATCTGTAATAACATGAGTTTAACTCTATATGACATGGAGTGACTATTATTAGTGGAAGCCCATAAGATGATCATTAAACACCATTTAGCGAGGAATTTTCTTCACTTTTGAACTGTAGGCTGTTTAGTTATGTCTTGATTGCATTTTAGAATTCAAGTGTGATAACAACACAATCCCCATTGTTACATGACTGATACAGATACAAAATAATATTGGAAATTTTACTATTGTTTAAATGACGGTCAGCATTTACTTAATTGGGTGAGAAACATGTGGTTCGTAGAGTGTAACTTTTGAAGAAAACAAATTAAGAATTGGTGATCAAATTTTACGAGCACTGGAAATAATATTCTTAGATAGCTGGATAATATTGTGATAGTTGAAAATGAAAGTACATATATGAATTTTCAATAATTTATTGCCTTAAGAAGTATAACAGTAAGGCTAAAATGAAAGATCGATTATTTATAAAGGGGCGTGGGAATTTTAATTATGATACAAGAAAATCAAGACATGATAACTTCTGTCCCTTTATGTTTAGAGTTCAATATAATGATGCCAACCAGATCCTTACATTCCCCATTTCTCCTTTGAGCTTGAATGCTATATTATAGCTTAATTCATGAAAGAGTTGAAAAAGTATGACTGTAAGCTTGCAATCTCTGTGCTTGATCATTGAGTTGTAGTGTTAAATTGCCTAACTGTTCAGACTATGGACTTATACCGCCCCGAACTGCCTGGTTTGAGTGTGCCATACCATACCAAGTCGGAACCGATACAAAACTCATTGGGGTTGTTACATGCCTGGTACCATCCTGAGGCATACTGGCACATAGCAAGATAAAAAGTGAGAAAAATATTTTGAGAGCTGTTTGAGTACTGTACATACCAAACCGTACTGTAACATCCTGGTATGGTATCCAGTATCAAGATTATGGACCATGATTCAAATTATATGAAATTTGAAAAAGTATGACTGTAAGCTTGCAATCTCTGTGCTAGATCATTGAGTTGTAGTGTTAAATTGCCTAACTGTTCAGAATATGGACTTATACCGCCCCGAACTGCCTGGTTTGAGTGTGCCATACCATACCAAGTCGGAACCGATACAAAACTCATTGGGGTTGTTACATGCCTGGTACCATCCTGAGGCATACTGGCACATAGCAAGATAAAAAGTGAGAAAAATATTTTGAGAGCTGTTTGAGTACTGTACATACCAAACCGTACTGTAACATCCTGGTATGGTATCCAGTATCAAGATTATGGACCATGATTCAAATTATATGAAATTTGGTCAATCCAGGACTTTCAAGCATGTTAGTGATCAATAATGCCATTTGTCTTGGTGTTGTGAAATCATTTTGGGCGATCATTAGCGAAAACAATCCCAAGTGTTTGCCATTAGTAGAATCTGCCAAATTAGTGTATGCTGTTTGAGTTCTTAACTTGATTCCTTAACATTCAGATATTCAGCGTAACATAAGTGCCAATGCTGGAGGTTTTGGGAATACAAAAGTGAAATCAATGACATTGCACTGGAATGAAGAGCCAGCTGCAGATATATTGAATTCATTTGATATTATTGTTGCAAGTGACTGGTAAGTTCCACTGCTTTTCATAATCACTATGTTGTCTTTTCTCCCATTGTTACAGTATGTTGTTGAGGAAATGAAGATTTGAAATTTTGAATGCTACCCTAATATATAAGATTTTCATTTTGGCAATGTAACCATTATTTTATTAATATTACAAACAAAATATTAGCGCATAAAGTTTAAAGGTATAAGATCTTTTCAGATCTTATCCAAAGATTAACGTGTGAGGTCCTAGGCAATTCCTAGGCAACAGCTTTCATGCAAAGTGACACCTTCAGCTGTGCTGGCATAATAAGAGCCTTTTCTCTTCTACTTTATATTGTACAGTTCTATGTTCAATTCCTTGCCTTTCAACCAAATTGACAAGCAAAATGAACTATAATTTATTGTTAAACCAGAAACTCATATGCTTCACCCTTTGACAAAATGAATTAGTGTTTGTTCCATGTTTAACATAAAATGCACATTGAGCATACTGCATTTCATGGAACAATGTAAATCAGACAGTTGCATGAACATCCTAATAACTGCACAAAATTCATCAAATATTTAAAATTGTGATAAAATGCATTCAGTTCCCTTGATGTAAAATGTATTGCATTTCTCGACACCCTGATGAAGGCATGATTCAGACCAAGGGCTATAGTTAAATGCCTATGGCTTCTGATATGTGCTCTTTTATCACATTTTTTGAAGAGATTAACCTGGTGGTCTCACCTCCATAATTTTTGTCTTGCATTTGCAGACCATCTTATTGCCACATCACAAGGCTACAAGCCATAAATGCTTCTAGCCCTGCTGCTATCTTAAAGAGATTGCCCTCACCTCACACTCCATGTGGTAATAACTGACCACTCCATAGGCACATTATTTCCATCTACTCTTTTATGAGTCTAACTAATACATCATCAAGGTAATATACTCATATGGTGAACCTTGATGTCACTGATCCATAACTAATGGAAATAGAATATTCTGCTTGAGGTAAGTGTTGTCTGAATCTAAGATCTTCTCCAGCGTCGTCTGCCAAATTGTATGAATACATATTTACTATATACAGCCGAGTGTAATACATCATCAAGGGCATATACTTCCCATGTACTATAAATTCACACATGCACAAACACACAGTCCCCTTAAATCATTATGGGTCATGCACAAGGTATCTTGTCAACAAGACAAGAAATTATAGGTTGTGGAGCTCTGAAATAAGTTAATGGGCTGCAAGGTAGTTTGAAACATGAGGCAGTAATAATGTTCCAGTAAGTCTATGATGGGAGGGAGTGGTCCCAATATGCCTATCTTGCCTATGATACATTGCATTATTTGCAATCTTAATAGCATAGGTGCTAAAAGCAAAGATAGGAACACCTATTGGTAAGAAACCCATTCCAAACAATCCCATGCCTAAGCTATCAATCTTAGTAGCAGGTAACTTATATTTGTGGTGTCCTACTTGCCATAGAATCTCTCAGGAAATTCACTTCACATCCCTTCGTAAGTGCTTCAACTTGCTTTAGAATCTCTTGGAAAACTCACTCCTACACCTCTTATAGCACCTTCTATTTTGTCTAATGCTAGTTGCTTTCTCCAGGTATAACCACCAACATTGTTGTTCTACAGCCATGTTTCTTCACCGTCTTGATGCAAATTTAGTGGAGGTAGAAATTGCACATTGGATGATTTTAACTTTAGTGATGAAAAAATTATAAGAATGACATGATTAAGGCATGTGGCAGTTTATCATGTCTGATAAGAACACAGATACCAATATTTCCATCCCTGACTTCTATATTAATCTCCCATTTAACTAACAATTCAATTTGTTCACTGACATACAAACATAAATTTGCGCGGTCTTTCTCATATTGCTCTTGTTTTTTTTATTAAAGTTCTCATTTTACTTGTTATTGCTTCTTTTTTACTGTTTGCAACCATAAGATCATTGTGTTCTATGAGGTATTGTAATGATGTCCAGTATTCTATTAACTTATGTTCAATTTCTGTCCTTCTGACTGGAATATTTCCTGTTTGTAGTACTTTCTTTAAGGAATTCCATGAAAGCCTTGCTCGTATGGTCAAATCCTTGTTGAAATATTCAGAGGGCTCTGAAGCCATTTTTCTCAGCCCTAAGAGAGGTGATTCACTGGACAAGTTTCTAGAAAAGATCATGGAGGCTAGCTTGCAATATGAATTAGTTAAGAAGTACGACAGCCAAGTGTGGAATCTTCATCAGAATTTCCTAAGAGGTAATGACACCTCGTGGCCCAACTATCTTGAAGATCACTGCTACCCTTTGTTGATAAAGATCACTCATCATGAACCTGAACAACCCTGTCATCGCTCGTTGTAATGTCATTTCAAACGTCAATGCAAGGTCTGCAATGGAAGTTGTGTACATGATTTTGGCTTTTATTCATCAAAACAAGTATATAGAAATTACGTTTTTTTTTCCTTTTTGGGTGCAATTATTGGGTTCCTTATTGTCATTCTTATTCTTTGGCATAATTCATGGTTCAGACAAGATCCATGGGTAAAATTATTAATCATGCCATTGGCCTGTTAATTTTGATTGGTTTGGATAGGTCAGCATGAGACCTCATTTAACTGGAATAGAAATGATAGACATGTCAGTGCTGGAAGCCTGGAACCACCATATTAGGTTTATATTTCGTGATAAATTGTGCAGTGTGCATTGGGTGCACTGCTGTAGTCTTAGCCGTGTTGATTACTTATGCGAAAGTGGACTTGCTGGCTGTCACTTTATAATGGCTTGTATATAAGGAGAATGCAACTTTCAGTGCGGTGAACAGGGATGAAAATGGTATGAATATTATCTGTTTAAATTTATTTTTATATTTAAATTAATTTAAATATAAATAAAAATTTAAAAATTTAATTAATATTTATATTTATTAAAAAAATAGATATGAATAGACAATTATTCTATCCGTATTTTAATATATATATATATATATATATATATATATATATATATATATATATATATATATAATTTTATATAATATTTATTAATTTTTAAAAAAAATATAATTATATAAATATATTATTAATTTAATTTATCATTTATTTGATGATATTTTTGATTTTATAGTCATAAAATTTAATTATTTAGATCATATTTATAATTATATTTATACTTTCAGTATGTGAATTATATTGATATTCGTTTAAAATAAATATGAATATAAATTTTTATATCTAAATAATATTTATATTTATATTTATATTTATCAGATAAAATAAAAATAAATATGATGATATTTGGTCCGTGATTCGATTTTAGCTTTCGAATTAGTTACGAGTACAATGGCAAATTTTCCACTCTTAAAAAGCTTGAGTTTTGCAATCTGGAGTCCTTTTGTTGTTATTTATACATCCCTCTCAAGTACATATATGAGTGGGTGCCAACTAAACAAGTTTTAATTATTCTTCTTTTTTAATCTTATATTGCTTTGTCACTAATGATGGGTCACTGCACCTTATCCTCTCTTAATGCAGGATTATGCATATTAAAATCTCATTGAGTGGCTTCCAGGGAGTAGACAAATACATTCGATGGAAGGGAGTGGGTTAGGGGCATGATAGGCGTAGCCGAATAGCGATATCCAAAAAGTATTTGTAGTTGATCAAGTAGCATCAAGATCATTGATGAATGGAATAGGTGCTTTGTTGACTTCCGATGCTAGATTTTAACATCTCGTGAATTCGGAATCGATTGTGAATTGCTTGGTACAGGATGAATTCATGTCTTGTGGGGTAAGTGCCATCACTTTGAAATGCTAGGCTTGTTTGCTTTCACCGACTTTTTGGAATTCTCTCATCATATTGAATGGAAAGTATAGGTTATGAATGCCTGCTAGTGGCGTTTGATTCGGATCTAAACATAATATAGATCTAGGATGCTAGAATTGCATGGTTGGTGTGGCATCGCTTTCGCTTTGTGGTCATTGCTCTGCTTGATTATCCTTTGGTGGAGTTACTTGCTATCAGTTATCTCTTTGAATTCCTTCCCTGTCGACGAACAAAAGTAACAAGGGATGATGTACCCTTTTAATCACACACCCTTGGGCAAATGACCGCTAGGTGGCTTCAGCAGTTCATACATGCCAAAGGCGTCCTGATAAGCCATGCGTATAGACTAGCAGTGCAAAAAGCGACTGGAAAGTCTCTCTCTCTTTATTCATCGTCGTAAGCAAACTATGATTGCTCCATCCCGTGAGGGTAACGGAAAACAGAGGATTAAAAAAATAAATAACAACTTAAAATAAGTTCCGTTGCCGGGACTCGAACCCGGGTCTCTCGGGTGAGAGCCGAGTATCCTAACCAGCTAGACTACAACGGAGTGTTACGTGCACCGTCCCTCAACTATTTTAATAACAACTAATCAATATAGCAGAATAAGTTTACAACTCTCAACCATAGAAGAGAACATTAGGCAGAGGGCTACTCGCAGCCTTTTAGATGGCTAAGATGGTCCCATCTATCGTATGGTTGCTCCTCTTCGAGGTGTGTGGTTCTCTAATTTCTTAGCCCTGTAGTTTGGCAATGCCTCGGGACGAAGATAGCCGCGGGAAGCGCACAAAGGCAACACCATCAACCCCTAAAGGTGGTTTGTTTGTTTCTAAAACTTGCAGCCCCCCACTACACGCGAGTTGGGACAGCAGCGTCGAGCACCGCACAAAACTGCCGCCAATCAGGAATAAGAATCCTCCTATCCAGAGCCCTTTTTGGGCTACTTGCTCGAGCTTTTCCCGGGTTTCTTTCACTTTATTAGCATTCACCTTTTGATCATTTTCACATGCTTCAGCTGACTTTGGCCAAGAGCTAGAAAACTGTAAGTCTTGGAGACCTCCTTTGAAACGCCAACATTTGCCAATGATTGAGAGAATAAACTTTTAAGAGGCCGCCAACACGTGAATGCACGTGGAGATGAAATGGATTGGGTTGGTGGCATTTTGAGAATGAGAGAATATGGTGGATGCATTTTTAGGATGACAAAGTATGGATGGACAGCATAATACCTCATAAGATAACAAAAGCAATCGACTTCTGTGCCATGAATATTTTGCTAATTACCAAAAATAAAAAAAAAGATCATGGTAAAACCAATAGAAAGTGGTGCTCATAAAAATTCACATCAATGATTTGATTTCTTCAATTTGTAATAAGGAAACATTCTGACTGGGTTACATACCCATCTATAACTTGAATTTAGAGTTGGTGTGCAAGTTTATCAACTGTATAATATGTTGTATCTATGTAAATAAAAACATGGGATCATCATGAATATTTTCATCAAATCTATTTTCATTTTTACATACTTCTCGGGTAAATATAATCAAAAGCTCCGAGCAGGCTATTTTTGATAAGTAGAACTGATGATACGGGATGAACAGGAAGTCAAGTTGCGGTGCCTAATTGCGCACTAATTCGGATCCCACAACAGATATTTGCCAATTAAGATAGCAAAACGGTGGTCATGAAAGTTGAAATCTACTAAGGAGTGTGGAATAATTCACCTCCCGAATCAAATAACCCCAAAAATAGATTATCTCGTTACTCTTGCTGGATCTTGATTTACTTTTTCTCTCTAATCTCGTGGCACCCCTCCCTCTAGAAAAGAGTTTCTCACATTCATTTGCGGAAAAAAACAATTCATTTATTTTCCACATGTTAGAAGATATCTTTTAAGAAATCAATTACACTCTGTTCGATAATACAAAAATGAGAATAGGCATGTGACGACACATTTTTTCGGTGCAGACAGAACCGACCTTTCAAACAGTGTAATTTAGCATGATGTGTCACCGGTTTTTTCCCCCTTTCTTTGTGCCTAGCAGAACTCCTACCGAATAATAAATGACAATACGTTTGCCAAAAATCTGAACCAGAATAAACGCTTCAAGAATTCAATAGATAAATTACATAAAATGTACAACTGTTGAGGGATTCTCGAAATCCATATTAGTTTGTTGTATGTCACGTGAACCTAGAACAAAATGTAGATGTGGTCATCGTCATAACATTTGTTTATGATGGCAAGCGATCAATACTCTCTTTTTTTTTTTGTTTTTTTAATTCCTGACTGTATTTGTCTGGCACAAAGTACATCAATTTTCACTATCTAGATATTAAAATAAATAAATTATATAAAAAACCTATGGCTGTTAATCAATTCATTTTATAATTTATATGACTTGATTAATAAAGTGAACGTTTGCACTTTATAGTCATAGAATGAAAAAAATCTAATAAATGGTAATCTTCTGCAAGCTTGTAAATATGCTCAATCTTATGGTAAATGATTTGGAATCCCATGTCGGCTGACCCCGATCATGAAAACAGAGTTGGAGTCATATGAAGCTAATTTACATTTAATTCTTTGGTGTCGTCATCTGCTAGTGTTATAGATAGGCAGTGGCGATATCGTTTGCTTGTAAACCAAGGTGTCTGGTGTAGTCCCACTCTACGTAATGACTACTGACCTCGAGTGCGACTTCTTGCCAAATAGCAGTTGCTGGAAGGTTTGCATGTGACCCTGTCTAATTAATGGTCCCCCAAGTTCGCTGCGAGAGCCTAACTTCATCATCACCGATGACCGGCCCCGTCGGGTGCCAAGAGGTTGGTGGTGAGTAGAGGTGGCACTGATGTTCATGTACCCATCTAGTTCGAGGTGCGTGACCATCTCTATTCACATGGCCACACCAAAAGTTCGATAAGACCTCAAACACATAAACCATCGATCTCAAAATCGATGACTCTGACATAATGTAGAATAGTATGCTACTCAATGTATTTATTCTACATTCTGAATTATTACGTTTGTTTGATTTATACTGAATATCATGCCATTCTACAAGCCGAACTTTAGCAACGAGGCTTTTCTACCATGAAGGGGTTAGTGGGATCCGGTTGCCATCTTCAGATCATATGGTCAAAGTTAGTCTTGCGAGGATTTGTGCCGATATGTATATCATACCACATCAATTATACACTAGGTCCATTTTGGATAAATCAAGAAACTCAAATAATGCACAAAATGCCACCATCAACAAACTCCGAGCAGCCCTTTTGGGAGGGCTGTTTGGTCTTCACCATCAGCCGGGGTGCATTGTCATCATGGGTGGGCCAGCTTCTTAGGGGCTCTTCTTTAATCCTATTTTCACCCACGCCCACCCATCGAGAGCATGCCTACTTGTTTTCACCCTTCAAAAATTCTTGGTTGTGTTTTCTTTCGATTCTTTGTTGAGCATCGTCCCTCCGTTTCATAGCCAGGATCCACCGACGACGTTTCTTTCCAAGCGTGAAGTTCCAAGCTACAATTTGGGTCGTCATAACTTTTTCTCCCAAGAAGAGCTAGCTTTGCAAATTTCAGAAGTCCAAATGTTTAGAGCATTCACAAACTAAACCGGATCATGGAAACGTCACTCGGCTTTTTAAAACTGGGCCAAAACAACCAGGACATCCATAAATTGCATTAAAAATACTCATTAACTTGTGGAGCCATTAATTCATCATGTAAGTTGAATTGTCATTAAGTCTGCTAATTAATTTGCAATTAGTAGCTCAAAACGATAATTGACGCTATACGTGACAGAAATCTTACTTTTAATCTCTAGCCCCCACAAGGAAAACTATTTTATATAGTTCTGGGCCTCCCCCAACCAATGGTAAAGAGGAAAGAAAATTACGGAAAAAAAGATAATTTAAGTGCTGCAGCGAGCCAGTGATCCATGAGGGAGATCATTGCATCCAACCACCAAAGGGTCCACTGCAGCAAAGTGATCAGAGGACCAGCTCACCAACGTCATCATCCTACTCACCAAAGCTAACAAAACTATTCTTTACCTCCACTCCAAAAAAAAGAATCAGAGCAAAAGCCACCCCTTACAAGTCCTACATCCCCACGCCCCCCATGATCATCAAAAACACCAACCATACATTATTCTATACATACATCTTTGTACCCACCATAAGAATTAACTAGCATTCAATATGAAATCTATGGAATATAGTTGCACAAAGCCATTGCGTTACATCACTTCAACTTCAGTCAAACTTCTCTTCCTTGAGAAGTGTGTGCGAACAGCCTTAAGTCGCCACACTGGGAATCACCACCTCAGCCTTCTCTTTTGGGCTTGAAAGTGATCCCTCCTCTTTGAAGGAACCTATCCTTTTTGCCAGTCCTCTAAAGAGAGAAAGCAGTGGATAAGAAGAGCAGTAGAAGAATTTTTAATGCTATAGCAGCAATAGGATGCAAGCCATGGTGGCGACGGTGAGCAAGGACTGGTGGATGAAAGACATCCTCGTTGTGGTGGCAGGAGAAGCTCCAGTTGCCAAGCTTGCAAGCCAAGAGTCATCTTCCAGCATCACCCCACTTCCTGTTTTTGGAGTTGGAGAATCTGTAGAGGATTTCTGACTATTTTGGATATCAGAAACAGAAATCAGTGAGTTGGATTGATCAATTTATCAGTTGTTAAATTTTAATAATGGAACAATTAAAACAATTTAAGTCCAGTTTCCAAACTTTGCTGAATTATGAACTCAATGACCATCCAACGATATCTTACATACTGAACAAAGTTTTTTCTTTAAAAAAGGTAGGACAAGCAATCCTGATTTTAATGATCACTTTAGGAGAAAAGTAAACTAGGATGATGCGGTGAAGCAGTTAATCGATAACTTAATTTAATGAGCTACCTCTTAAGATAGTGATCCCTTTTCCAGTTTCCTTGGCTGAGGTGATGAAATCAGCTACCATACAAGGGGCATGTATTAATTATATGCTATCCACTTAGCATGATTTGATGATTCTATTTACATGCAAATACTAGCAACTGGACATAATGTTGTTTCGGTTGTTGATACATGTCTATTAAAATTTACAAAATTAATTAATCTGTCTGTTTATAGTTTAGGAAACACATGTCACTCATCAAAGTCTTATATTGTTTAGATTATTGAAAGATCTATTAGAATTTAGGAAATTAATTAATAATTGTCAGCTTATAGTTTAGGAAATATGTGTCACTCATCAAATCCATCTGAGTGCTACAAATACCAGGTAAATAACATCATGATGAACTAGATGGTGCCACCTAGATGGTACCTAAACTTCACCACCATACAAGTCCTTTTATTAGTGGAACAAAGGGAAAGATGGTAGTGATGTTTAAAAGGTGGACCTTTCCAGTTTACTTGGCTGATTAACGGAATCAACTACCAAACAAGTTGTTCTATGGAAAAAGAAAAGAAGAATGAAAGGAGGAAGAGTCAATTGAACAAGCTCGGTGGTGATATTAAAAACAACCTAAGTTTATCTTCCAATTTACTTGGCTGAATCTGAGCTCAACCACCACCATGCCATAAAACCTTCTAAACTGGTGCGTGGGAAAAAGAACAAAGTAAAAAAAAAAAAAAAAAAAAAGAAAAAAAAAAAAAGAGAGAGGGAAAGAGGAACAAAGTGGAAAGATCATCATCACTATTTGCTACATTGTTTCTTTTATTTCTCTCTCTTTTTTTTTTTTTACTTTGTTATTTTCCTCCTCTCTATCATCTTTAGCTCGGTGAAAAAGAAAAAGCAATTGAGACAAAAGAAAAATAAAAAGCATGCAGAGGAACCATCATTTCGCAAGCGTATATTCAACTTGAGAACTTGTCATAACAAATACCAAATTTACGCATAAAGATGAACAAAGAAGCCAACCAATTACCCGAAATAAAAAAGGGAAAAAAAAGAAAAAAAGAAAAAAACTCATCCAACTTCACAATATAAAAACTAATCAGCAAAACCAAAATTATAAAAACTCGCCACCTATTTCATCATCCAACACTTGGTGAAAAGCAAACAAGCAAAAGAAAAAATAAGAATCACAAACATATTCTAACCAAAATAGTTCCACTTGCAATACATATTGCATCTAATCCCCATTATTCTATTCTGTCCCCCTACTTGTGACACCAATTTGCACTACCTTGGAAGCAAATCATACAAAAACAATCGTCACTTTCACAGTAAAAAATTCAAATAATAAATAAATAAGTCGAAACCCGAACGTTGAAAGATGAGAATCAAATTTACCAACATAAAAATCATAATAGAACCAAATCCAGCTTCCCATCATCCATCACGCTTTAAACATCCAAACAAAAACCCAGAAAACCCAAAGCCAAAAAGCCACCAACCTCAAGTTCAAAAGACAAGGCACAAAATAAAATAACCACTATAACAACATTATATGTTTTTTTATCAAAATTTTTCCTTCATATTTTCGTACCATAGTAGCTGATGCATACCTTGGTGCCGAATCCGGGCAGAAGGTGATGGTATAGTCGGCGCCGGAGCAGGTGAAGGTGCTGGTGGGGTCATCAAAGGCGTAGCTGTAGGACTTAGGGCACGCCGACTTGAACATCTGGGAGTAGACGGAGGGCCGGCACGTGGCCGGGCTCGCGTACGAACCGCTGCAGCAGAACTCCGGCTTCCCGAACGCCCCGCACGCGCTCCGGCACGCCTCCCCCTCCCCATCCCCGACCCTCAGCTCCGCCGGGCACCGCTGGTTCAGATCCGCCGCGCACCCCGCCGCGCCGCACCCGCCGGCGCCGCCGCGCCCCTCCACCACCACCGGCAGGTTGTACCCGTCCACCAGGCTCACGTCGTAGAAGTCCCTGGACGACGCCGTCCCCGCCAGGGTGAACTCCGCCAGCGTCGCCGGCGGCGTCGCCCCGCGGCCCTTGCACTCCACCTCCCCGCTCCCGCAGTCGCCCGTGGCGCAGGACCCCTTGCCGGCGCCGTCGAAGTTGCACGCCGTCCGGGCCCAGAACCGGCCGGACCAACCGGTCGGCGCCTGGAACCTCCGCGAATCGCCGGCGGCCAACTCGAATCCGGTCGTCTCCAGCTCCGGGCTGCCGGAGCCCGACAGGATCCCCGGCCACACCCCGTAGCCGCACTTGTTCACGAATGTGAATGTGGTGCCTTCCACCACCATTATCCCTGTAAGCATTAACATTAAAGAATTTCTCAGATCCAGTCTATATATAGAAAAAAAGAAAAAAAAAAAAAGAAGAAGTTCCGGATGATTAGGTGAAAGGGGGTGGAACAAGAACTCTTACCACTAAAAAGGAGAAATAGGAGGAAAAGTGAGAGTGATACAAAGGGAATTAGTGATGGAAGCGAGGGATCCATTAGAAGGAAACAATTGGTGGGCTTTGTTTCTCTTTTCCTTCCTAGTTCTTGCTTTGGCCTATGGCTTTTTTTTTCCCCCTTGCTTTCTTGTTTCTTCTGACAAATTTGGTGGGTCGATGTTCCTATAGTTCTTGTTAGGGGTACTGGGAATGGTTGAAGTGGGGGATGGGGTGCATTGGGTGGTGGTGATGGGAGAAAGGAAAGGACGAAGGGGAACAGTGATAGATGGCAGAGATGGAGGAGGAATGGAGGAGAGAGTGGATGGCACCACCACCCATAAAATTATCAGGGGAGGAGGGAGGGGGAAGGGGGAACTCCCAACTCAGCCTTTTGCCCTTCATTTATAGATGGTTCACTCATTATTTTGGTTTTCTTCGTTTCAGCTCGAGTGCAGCAAGATGACCTTAATGCCCATCACTTCTGCTTTGATTGAAAGCTTCGGCCTTTGGGTGCTTCCCAAATGGTGGTGGACCTGGCTTCCTTCTGCTAAGATGATATAGACATACTAAATGCATTTTGCATTGCATCAGATGACTTTGTAGATGTGTTTTAGATCTTCAAGTTGCTCCGGACTCCAGTGATTTAGATAAGTTTCAGCTGAAACCTAACCCAGGAAATATGGTATCCATCCACGACACAGCCCGAACTACCCAAAAGAGATATGGTGTGAAAACTTTCAACTGAAACGCAATCTGTATTAGCTGAGACGTCCTAGTCGTCGTATGGACCAAATCATATCCGTAGTTCTCGTCTAAAATCCTAAAATCCATTACTATCAATATCCGTCCCTACATATAATGAATATTAGCATTTATTATCTCAGCCAATCTTGAGATATCAACTGAACTTGCTTCAGTTATTGATCTTGAGATATTTTATTATCTCAATTATCTTTTATTGGCTAAAATATTTAAATATCTCAGTCTCTTTGCCAGTTTTCCAGCATTCCATCTCGGTGCAAGTGAAATAAGAGAGTGGTTATTTTTTTAGTTATCTTTTTTTTACTGAAAAATTTAAGCAACATTGAACAATGGTTATTAGATTTTTCTCTCCCAGTAGAACAAATGACTTAAAAACTTGATCAGCTAGCACCCTCGAGAAACATGTGTGTTGTGAGTATATTAGCTATCATCTTGGGCCAGCCCAACAGCGACCCATTACTCCAACTGGCGTATCCAGGTCGGCAAGAGTAAGAGTTCTTTTAACGAATGAGAAATCCTTTGTGCACCGTGCGTGGTGCGGAACGCATGTATCATATATGGTGATTGGCTCACGTATGGGGCCGAGCAGCGATGTGCGGTCGGGCAGCGGCGTGCAGCGACTGGCTCATGTGCAGTGCACAAAGAATTTCTATTTAATGATAGGCCATGTTTGGGCTCATTTGTTTTCTTTAAGCCCAAGAGCCTTCCCAAATTACAAAAGGAATGTACAATTTACTATATTATGCAGAAAAAAAGGAGCTTTTACTTAGAAGATCCAAGCAATATGCGTCTCCTAATAATAGAGAGGCCATTACAAATGGAATACTGAATCAGGTTCTCTACTAAGCCACATCTTATGAAGATTGTGGTTGGATGGATCCCAAAAGATTTTTTTGAAAAAATTATTACGTTGTGCTTGGGTTGGAGTGGTGTAGGCCGGCCTAGCCCACACTAAGCTTCTACTAAGGTGTCTATAGTACGGGCTAAGCAATAGATCAAAACATAGCCTGATTCCCCAGATACCAATAGCTAACTTTTATTGTACGTTAATTTTGTAGCTGATCAAGGACTCTAGTTTGTACGGGACTAAGAACACCATTATACAATACTGTTTATTTTTTTTTTCCTCCTAAAAATAGAATACGGTTTGAGTTGGGCTGCATTATGGCACAACTGACGTACACGTTCGGGTTTTGATTAGGTGGAATTACCTCATTTACTATCACGTTAGAGTTTGCAATCCATAGGAGATGTAAGGTAGATATTGCACCAACCAAACCCAAGCCAAAGGATTCAGGTTGCTAAGTTCTATTGTTCTTTTAGGAAGAGGAGGGAGGGTTGGACAGCTATCTGCACTAAAATTATCCAGGTTCAAAGATTTAAAACATCCTATTCGAGATTGAAACTTGGAACTTCCGGTTACCAAGTATGTGAATGTGACCATTAGGATAAACCCCAATTAAATGTCATGCCATGTTTTAGAGTTGGCAATGATTTTACCTACATTTTATGCAAATAGACAAAAAAATTAATAGCTCTACATGATGTGCATCATGTAGCGATACACACCATCTGCTACCGCTGTTGTTTTTGTAGCAGTGCATCGAGATAAATACTTGGTGCATGGAGTTCATTGAAATGAGTAACCATAATTGATGATGTGTATGGCCATGTGATGCATGCTATATAAAATATGATTTCTCCATCATTTTGGAACGTTAGTATTGCGGTTAAAAATTTATAGCTCAACATGTAAGATATTATCCGTTTTAATCTTTGACTGTAGGAGAACTTTGATTTATATAGGAGAGGACTGTTCTTTCTATGTGAGGTGCCTTTTAAGGGGCAAAATCATAAGGTACAAGATGGCTAGAGGTCCAAAGATTCAAGATAATCAAAAATCAAAGTGGACAATACCTCACATGCCAAACTATGAGTTCTCGACCGCAATTGTGACGCTGGAAGGACGGCACCACCCTTCATGGACTGTGGGACTTCTTCCATCCGAACATCAATCTGTAGGAGTACATAGATTCTCTCTCGATTGGAGGCTATGTTATGGTGTAAAAAAGAGGATATCATTAGTTTTATATTGGTTGTGAGTCAAAAAAAACTATAGTTTATATAGGAGGGACCATTCTTTCCATGTGAGAGTTTTTTAAAAGATAAAACCGTAAGGCTCAAGACGACTAGAGGCCCAAGGATCCAAGATAGTCAAAGATCAAAGTAGACAATACCTTATATGCTGAACTATTAGTCGTTGTCCATAGTTTCAAACGCCACCACTGGCACATCCGGCCTGGCCCACTTCCTCGCAGCACCTGCACGAGTACAACGATTCACGCTCTTTCTTAGCCCTCTCGAGTCGCCATCCACCGCCAGCCACTCCACCATTCACCCGGTTGCAGTAGCCGAGGGGTCTTCCGGGACGATCCTTCCAATCTAAGGTCCTGTGGGAAACTCCATAGTAAATAACCAAAGTTAAAATGAGAGACAAGGTGAAATCTTAAGTTAAAAAGGCAAGCAGATTCTTATCCTTCATGAAACTGGACCCAAAAACTCAATAATTTTGATTTAGGTTACGGTATAACATTGGTGGTAGGACTTGAACTAAGAATGGATAAGTCAAATTAAAAGCCTAGCACCTTAAACACCATAGAAACAGTTTGACACAATGTTTTTGCTCTTTTTTTTTTTTATACTTATAGCATCCAAACATAATTTCTTCATGTTACAGTAACTTTGCTTCTTTTTTATATTTATAGCATCTATTTATAATTTGTTCATTTTATGAAGAATATGGCCATATCAAATATCTTATGGTTTTAATATTTTAATACAAATTTGTTTGGATTGATGATCCAATTCATTGGTCAACTTAGTTTCTCTACAAGTGTTGTATTTACATATTAAACCACTGGCCAGTTACAACATATCATTTGTGATGTTAAAGTGGATTTCATTCCCATAATTTTATGATGATGTTATTTCTTTAGTTTTCAACACTGAATTTCACTAAAAAGCCAAGTTAGTTTGGCATAATATCCGACTTCATACTTAAAACAAATATGGACTATATAATTATGGATATGCTTAATATTTGATTTGCAGGTATCTCAATCTAGGATAATCATAGATATAAATTTTGTTATATATGTAATATTTATATATTTATATCTATATTTTGATAGAGGCTTAGTTCGGATTTTGTTGCAGCTAGCAGATTTCATTTGCTTGATATCATCATTCCTGGTGTAGTGTTGAGCATGGGAAGGCCTTGAATATGCGAAGATCATTCTGGGAGTTGATCATATTCTTTTTAAGGGAGATGAGTCCACTATAATTGGCCAGATTTTGAGGGGGATTCAACGTACGGACAGTCGTGCTTTACTGATAGATATTTGGAGATTAGCCGGTTAGTGCCTCTTTGAGTGACAGGCAAGTGTATTGAGAAGTGAATAACGCTATGGACCGGGTAACCTCCTTTATTGCGAATAATTTTGATGGTACATAGGAACGGACTCATTGTACATTTCTTTACTATTTTGTTTTGTTTTATTTTCTTATCTTGTTGAACTTATTCATATTAAAATTGTATAAGCAATATATTTCATCAAAAAAAAAAAAAAAAAAACATACACATATGAATATATCACTATATGAATATGGATATCAAAAAACTATCATATTGACAGATACCTAATTCTAATCCAAGAATAATTCTATAAGCAATAGTGAAGATAGTTCAAATATTGATGGTGATATTTGCATGTAATATTTGCAGTAAATTTTCACTAGCATTGAAATGGCATCTATGCATGACTTGGTGATAAGAAAGCAGGTTGGTTAAATATTTTGCACTGAGATAGATGTGCATGTCATGTAATTATGCAATGAAATTAACATTCTAAGATGAGTTATAAAAGAAATTATCCAGGTTCAAAATATACTAATGTAGTTGTCTTGGAGATATCCTTGCAGATGCTATGACCCCATAGTCCATAGATGGTTTACTTCTCGTGGGAGCTAGACACCATCTTATGGTTTCCTCAAGGTTATCTTTGATGGTAGTATTTTAAATAACAATGAGTTAGGTGAGGCAAGTTTCATTATTAGGAATGCAAGTTGTGTGGTAATGGTGGCAGGAGGTGTTATATTGTATGATATTACAATTTCTATAAAAATATGGATATAATATTTACAACACCCAAATATAATCCAAGATCTATTCGTCAAGCAATATTGAAGGTATATCAAATAACAATAATGATATTTGTGGTAAATTTGCACTAGCATTGGAATGGCATCTTTGCATGTCTTGGTGATAAAAAGCAGGCTGACCAAATATTTTGCACTGAGACAGATGTACATGTGATGATGCAGATGGGGGCCTAATATTATGTATGATTCCCTATCAACACATGTCATGTGTGATGTGATGGTAGCATTCAATTTGTCAGATTGTTGGCTATTGGGCTTCTATCAAATGGATATTTTATAGAACAGGCTAAATGGGCTGCTATCTATTTTAAGTTTTAACTATGCTAAATGTGTAGCTTAAGGAATGGGATAAGTAGATAGTTCATGGATGAGATAAATGAGATAGGATTACAAGCTCCTTTAAGAAAATAGGTTAGCTTAAAGTTTATCATTCGGTTTGGTTTAATTTGAATTTTTCAAAATTTAAATCGAACTTTACATATTTTATTTTGGTTTCTGAAATTTTTAAACAGAACAGAACTGAAAAAAGACCCAAATAGAATTGAAATTAGCAGTTTAGATCAATTTTGTAGTTTGACCAGTTTGGTTGCACACCCTTACAATCAGCTTTCTAATCTGAAAATATTACGACCACCAGTTGAGTGTTTAAGAAATTTGAACCTTAGAGAAGCTTACATTTCGTAGAAAACTGCAATATTCTTATAATCAATCTCTTTTCCTTCTTGAAAAAAATTAGTTGAGTTCTAGGGCATGTTGTCAAGTAGTCTCCCTTTTACTCAAAAAAATAAAAAATTTAAAAATTGCTTATGGTGATGAAAAGAAATTAGAGAACCAATTGCAACTAAATCATTACTTTTATGCAACAAAGCTTAATTTATCCAACCCTGGCGGCTCTTGTTCTGGCTTGTTGGTTGCATTCAAGACATGTGATGCTGATCCATTGTTCAGATCAAGCACACTGACCTGGATGTTGGGCAGCTGAACTGTGATCCTTGTAATAAGATAACTACTGTTGTTGACACTTCCAACCCACTTTCCCAGTTGGTAGTCAATTACACACATAACTTGTTTGTTGAAAGAAAAAATTCTTATAACCAAAAAAAAAAAAAAAAAAAAGAAAAAAATTTCCTAGTAAATCATGTATAAGTTTAAACAAAGAAATCCAACCACCAATATTCTTTGACGCAGTAAACTTAAGCTGCCAAAATTAAATGAATCAAATTATTTATTTATATCATAACCATGCAAAAGCACACCATTTAACATTAATGGCGTTCAAGCTATGCTCAATAATGCATAAGAGGAAATATTCCATTTTTTGTCGGTTTCTCTTAAGCCAAAGAGATTCATATTTGCAAGCCTCTTACTATAAAAGTCAAATATTCTATCCTTATTAAAAGTAGCAAAATATCTTTTTTTTTTAATTAATTATAACAGAAGTAAAAAGGTTACTTGTTCTTGAAAAGAGGTCGTGCCCCACATATTTTTTTTATTTGTTTACTTAACTTCCAAATATGAAGTATTGATACTTTGTACATAAATAAATAACAAAACTAGTCCCATGTGTCTAATAACTAGCAGTCTTCAAGTATGCCTTGTTTCTTGTGGTCATTATTGTTTGTAGTGGATGTTGCATGATTGGAGTGATGAGAACCATGTGAGGATGCTAAAATGATGCAAGGAGGCAGTCCCATCCAAAGAAAAGAGGGGGTAGGTGAATATTATGGAATGGCAGTCAAAAAAAATTGATATTGGCTCTCATGAGCAGGCAAAAACACAACTGCTCTTTGACATGCACATGATGGCGCCTACCATAGGGAAGAAAATTTTTACTAGTGCAGGTTTTACCGGCTACAAAATCATACTAGCATTAGGCTTACGTCAGTTATTGAGGCTTATTATTGACTAGTGGATAGACAGGGGAAGTGATCTACTCGTGGCCATGAATTGATCATTTTGCTGCTTCCTTTTAATTTAATCTTAGATCTTCGTTGTACTATGCATCAGAAATCTTATGGCGTTCTTATTGGTTGCTTTTCGTAGAATTGCCATGATGTTGGCGTTAGTTTTTGTTGATTTTGTGATCTGTCTATCGTGTTAAGTTGATTGGCTTTCTCGGAGCTAAAATATAAAAGGTACTTCTCTACTTGCCTCTTTAGAGATTGTTTGCTGTGCATTAAGAGTTGGAATTCTTTTGGACAATATTAATCTCATCGCATTAATGCAAGAAAAAACAAAGACATCTTAATTATGAAATGATAAGTTGAACTCAACGAGGTGCATTTCATCACTGAAAATTTACAGAGGCCCGAGCTACAAAAGAGATTTGATCAGAAAATACGAGAGACGAGGGGCGCTGAAACAGGGGATTTGGCCAAATATAGGGAGACCGGAACTCGTTACCGGCGCTCGAACCTTAGTCGAACGTTCATGGTAGTTGTCGAGCGGGCTTTCTGGAGGTCTGGGAGGGTCCTCGATTTCAGAGCACAGAAGAGGACGCGGAACAGGAAAGAAGTCGGAGCCGTTAAAACAGGGGATGGTGAAAAATAGAGGCTTTTTGGCGGCGTAGGTTCGCTGTGGCGGCACGACGGTCATCGGAGTGGAAGAGAGAAGAGGAGTGGAAATCATCGGCAGCTCTGTGATGATCAAAAGAGATTAAATCGAGGAAATTTCGGAGGATAAACTCAGCCGTTTGGCGTTCGGGAGCGGCTGTAACCGCAGACGGCTGCTCCGTACTGGCGCCCGGTCGTTCCGCACCTTCTATGGTTGCCGTAGCCTTGTCCGCTCAGCGTAGTTGATCGCGATCGCGGCCTAATGCCAACTTTAGTTCAAAATGGGTCCAGTTTAAACTGGTTCTCACAAATCTTTCCTGACGAATCCAATTATCTATATATATAATAATACTAAATTAGCAATTCACGAATAAGATTGAAATTAGATCAGATTTTGATCATATATCATCGTATCTATATCAATATTCGTTTTAGCTGGTGAATATAAATACGGATATGGATGTTATTCGAATATAAAAATTTATATCTATATTTATTTTAAACGAATATGAATATAATTTAGATATTAAAAATATAAATTGTTGGGTACAAAATACCCCAACAGCCGAAGTTTGCGCCAGGAGTGACCCTCCAGGGATTCCGCCAACTTCCGACCTTCGGCGGCATCTCTCCGAACCTCTCTGACGACCGAGCCTCCGCAACATTCCCAAGTTTCGCCAATGGATCAACCCCCGCCAGCGTCGACTAGATTCTTCACGATAGACTCTGTCCGGACTCCTACGGGAGCCGGACCTCGTCCCCGACTCCGGCTGCAGGCAGACTTCGTCCGGACTCCTACGGGAGCCGGACTCCGCCCACGACTCCAATTGCAGGTAGACTTCGTCCGGACTCCTACGGGAGCCGAACTTCGCCCATAACTCCAATTGTAGGTAGACTCTGCCCGGACTCTTACGGGAGCCGGACCTCGTCTCCAACTCTGGTTGCAGGAAGACTCCGCTCGGACTCCTACGGGAGCCGGACCTCGTCCCCGACTCCGGCTGCAGGCAGACTTCGTCCGGACTCCTACGGGAGCCGGACTCCACCCACGACTCCAATTGCAGGTAGACTTCGTCCGGACTCCTACGGGAGCCGGACTTCGCCCCTAACTCCAATTGCAGGTAGACTCTGCCCGGAGTCCTACGGGAGCCGGACCTCGTCCCCAACTCTGGTTGCAGGAAGACTCCGCCCGGACTCCTACGGGAGCCGGACCTCGTCCCCAACTCTGGTTGCAGGAAGACTCTGCCCGGACTCCTACGGGAGCCGGACCTCGTCCCCGACTCCGGCTGCAGGCAGACTTCATCCGGACTCCGCCCACGACTCCAATTGCAGGTAGACTTCGTCCGGACTCCTACGGGAACCGAACTTCGCTCCTAACTCCAATTGTAGGTAGACTCTGCCCAGACTCCTACGGGAGCCGGACCTCGTCCCCAACTCTGGTTGCAGGAAGACTCCGCCCGGACTCCTACGGGAGCCGGATCTCGTCCCCGACTCCGGCTGCAGGCAGACTTTGTCCGGACTCCTACGGGAGCCGGACTCCGCCCACGACTCCAATTACAGGTAGACTTCGTCCGGACTCCTACGGGAGCCGGACTTCACCCCTAACTCCAATTGCAGGTAGACTCTGCCCGGACTCCTACGGGAGCCGGACCTCATCCCCGACTCTGGCTGCAGGCAGACTTCGTCCGGACTCCTACGGGAGCCGGATTCCGCCCACGACTCCAATTGCAGGTAGACTTCGTCCGGACTCCTACGAGAGCCGGACTTCGTCCATAACTCCAATTGCAGGTAGACTCTGCCCGGACTCCTAAGGGAGCCGGACCTCGTCCCCAACTCTGGTTGCAGGAAGACTCCACCCGGACTCCTACGGGAGCCGGACCTCGTCCTCGACTCCGGCTGCAGGCAGACTTCGTCCGGACTCCTACGAGAGCTGGACTCCGCCCACGACTCCAATTGCAGGTAGACTCTGCCCGGACTCCTACGGGAGCCGGACCTCATCCCTGACTCCGGCTGCAGGCAGACTTCGTCCGGACTCCTACGGGAGCCGAACTCCGCCCACGACTCCGATTGCAGACAGACTTCGTCCGGACTCCTACGGGAGCCGGACTCCACCCATAACTCCAATTGCAGGTAGACTCTACCCGGACTCCTACGGGAGCCGGACCTCATCCCCGACTCCGGCTGCAGGCAGATTTCGTCCAGACTCCTACGGGAACCGGACTTCACCCCTAACTCCAATTGCAGGTAGACTCTGCCCGGACTCCCATGGGAGCCGGACCTCGTCCCCAACTTCGACTGAAGGAAGACTCGTCCGGACTCCTACGAGAGCCGGACTCCGAGCTTTTCTCAGACGGGTAACTAGCCACCTCTCTCCGTCAGACACTCCAGTCGGACTTTGACCGACAGGCCTGGACCCTCTAGCAGGCCATAGCAACGGCCACGACTCTGCTCCACTTCCTGCGATGGATTCCGCGTGGCTCCATCACTCCCTGGCGGGCCGCAGTAACGGCCACGACTCTGCTCCACTTTCTGCGATGGATTCTGCACGGCTCCATCACTTCCTGACAGACCACAATAATGGCCACGATCTTGCTCCACTTCCTGCGATGGATACCGCGCGATTTCTTCACTACTCCCTGGCAAGTCGTGACAACAAACACCGTTCCACTCCCCGTAGCTGATTCCACGTGGCGAGCTATGGTGACAGCCACGACTCCACCCCATTACTCTTCATGATAAATTCCTTCTGGCCCCGTGCGGCCTACGACGAGGCGGTTACAAACAATTGCTATCAATCCGTTACTCCCCTTGCCTATAAAAAGGGGATCCAGATACGTTATTCTCTAAGCTCTCATTTCTTACCTAGAAATTCTGCTAAAATTTTCGTTCGAGCACTCCATTCTTGTTGAGGCAGAGAACTGACTTGAGCGTCGGAGAGTCTTGCCGGAGCAACCCCACCTCCGATTTAGACTTCCTTTGCAGGTCCCGGCGGTGACCGCGACTCCCTCGACTCCAGCTTCTTCGACGCAGGCAGATTTTTGCACCAACAGGATTGGCACTAGAGGAAGGGGGGCATGAACCTCCACAATACCCTTGTTCTTAAAGGAGCGCTCAACGGGACCACCTCCGATCATCTTTTCCGACGTCCTCTCCTCCTTCCTCCACTAGGTCCTCGCCCGATGCCTCCCCGCAGGGCATCCACACGATGATCCATGGCCTCCGCGGCCAGGTCTCAGGCTCCGACCTCACCTCCAGTTTCCCAGCCTTCTCCTCCTCCTCCGGTAATGGCCGGCGGCGTGGGGCGGTCAGGCAATCGGCCCCCGACGGATTTCACCAACACCATCTCGGGAGAATCCCGGCAGGGAGCAACCAACGTATTGGCCGTACCCCCCAAGTGGCAAAAGATTGAGGAGCCCATAACCTTTACTGAAGAAGATGCTCAGGGAGTTCAATTTCCCCATAACGATGTGGTTGTAGTTTCCTTGAATATAGAAAATTACGACGTCCGCCGTATTCTTGTCGACAATGGAAGTTTGACCGACATTTTGTTCTACGATGCCTTCTCAAGAATGTCCACCCTTGACGGCCATTTGGGGCCGATTAGCTCCCCTCTAGTAGGGTTTATCGGCGACGCTGTCCCGATGGAGGGAATGATAACTTTGACTGTAGCTGTGGATCGATATGCAAGATAATCCAGGGCTCTGGTGAATTTTCTGGTGGTGAAGGCACCGTCAGCCTACAACACGATCCTCGGCCGACCTGACCTCAACGCTCTCCGGGCCGTCGTGTCAACCTACCATTTGAAGTTGAAATTCCCTACCAACCAGGGGATCGGAGAGGTCAGGGGAGACCAAGCCCTGGCCAGACACTGCTACAACATAGCCTTGCAAAGAAGTAACCAATTCGATCCCTGCCCAGTTGATGGGCTGGACGCCCGCGACGACCTCGCTGAGGAGAGGGGTGGCCCAATCGAAGATCTGGTTCCGATCCCTTTGAATGACGG
Organism: Elaeis guineensis; assembly: GCF_000442705.2. NCBI lineage: Eukaryota > Viridiplantae > Streptophyta > Magnoliopsida > Arecales > Arecaceae > Elaeis > Elaeis guineensis. Next base: position 8,134,952 of record NC_025996.2, on the reverse strand, counting down.
GAATGCGGAGCATGTGGTGAAGATCTGTTCCAACCTGGGGGAAGAGGTGCGGACGCATCTCATCGATTTTCTATGAAAGAATGCGGACGTTTTTGCTTGGGTTCCAGCAGACATGCCGGGGATTGACACGGAAGTCATGGAGCACCATCTGGCCGTCGATCCAAAGCATCGACCGACGAAAGAAAAAATCTGAGGTCATGCACCAGAGAGGTAGAAAGCGATAGCCAAGGAAGTGGACAAACTCCTGAAAGCTGGATTCATTAGAGAAGTCAATTACCCTGATTGGATTTCCAACGTCGTCCTAGTCAAAAAGGCAAACGGCAAGTGGAGGATGTGTATAGACTTCAAAAATCTGAATAAAGTCTGCCCAAAGGACAGCCACCCTCTGCCCAGAATTGATCAACTGGTGGATGCGACCTCGGGCCATGAGCTTCTCACCTTTATGGACGCATTCTCCGACTATAATCAAATCAGGATGGCGTCGGAAGACGAAGAAAAGACTGCTTTCATTACTAACCGTGGCCTTTACTGTTATAGGGTCATGCCATTTGGCCTCAAAAATGCAGGTGCGACATACCAGCGGCTGGTAAACAAAATCTTCAAGGAGCAGATCGGCTGCAACATGAAGGTCTACGTGGACGATATGCTCGTGAAAAGCAAATCTTCCGTGAACCACATCGCCGACCTCGAGGAGACCTTCGACGCCCTCCGAAAATATAAGATGAAGCTTAATCCGACTAAATGTGCTTTCGGAGTGACCTTAGAAAAGTTCCTGGGCTTCATGGTATCGGGGCGCGGAATTGAAGCCAATCCGGAGGAAATTCGTGCCATCCAGGAGATGACCGCCCCGAAGTCGATAAAGAAGGTTCAGCGCCTTACAGGGAGGGTAGCAGCCCTCAATCGCTTCGTCGCGAGGTCGGCCGAACGATGCCTACCCTTCTTCCAAACCATCAAACGCCTGAAGGACTTCTACTGGACCCCCGAGTGCCAACAGGCATTTGAAGGGCTGAAGAGCTACCTCGGTTTGCCTCCGTTGTTGGCGAAGCCCGAACTTAGAAAGGAGCTATTTTTGTACCTGGCGGTCTCCCCTATGGCTCTCGCAGCAGTCCTCGTTAAGGATAAGGCGAAAATTTAACGGCCGATCTACTACGTCAGTCGCGCGTTGAGAGATGCCGAAACCAGGTATACTAAATTAGAGAAACTAACTTACGCCCTGTTGATTGCAGCCCGAAGGCTCTGACCCTACTTCCAAGGGCACACCGTAACGCTACTCACCGACCAACCGATCAAGGCTATTCTACACCGGACATATGCCTCCGGGAGGATGGCGAAATGGGTGATCGAGCTCACCGAATTCGACATCAACTATCGACCCAGACCGACGGTAAAAGCTCAGATATTGGTAGATTTTATAGTAGAGTGCACAATCTCAGAGGAGGCCGAACCGAAACAGGGTGAAACGGACGACCTTGAGCCCCGACCGAACTCCCCTGAAGAAGAAGCCGACCTCCCTAGTTGCTTCTGGGCCCTCTACGTGGACGGGTCCTCCAACATGTCGGGTGCAGGTGCGGGCCTGATCCTGATCAGTCCGGAGGGAATCATCGTAGAGTACGCTCTGCGCTTCGAGTTCCCCGTAATAAACAATGGAGCTGAATATGAAGCTCTGATTGCAGGATTGAAGATCGCCAAAGAGTTGGGAGTAGATCGGCTCCAAGTTCACAGCGACTCCCAACTGGTAGTGGGACAAGTCAGCAGAAACTACGAAGCACGAGAGGACAGCATGGCTAAGTATCTTGAAAAGGTAAAGGAGCTCGTCCCCGCCTTCAGTAGCTTCAACATCAGGCAGATTCCAAGGATGGAAAACACCAGGGTCGATCTTCTCTCCAAGCTGGCTACACTGGCTCTGGCCGAGTTGCCCAAGGGTGTTCTCTTCGAAGTTTTGAAGTGCCCGAGTATGGAAGAATTACGGCCCGTGATGGAAATTGATCACGAGCCCAGTTGGATCGACCCACTGATTGCATATCTCAGGGACGAAGTTCTCCCTCACGATGCCAAAAAAGCTCGGAAGCTCAGAAATCAAGCCTCCCGGTACATCCTCTATGAGGACAAGTTATACAAGAGATCATACTCTTTGCCCCTTCTAAAATGCCTCCGGCCTTCGGAAGCTGAATACGCCTTGTGGGAGGTGCATGAAGGAATCTGCGGAAGCCATTTGGGGGCTAGATCTTTATCCCACAAGTTGCTCCGCCAAAGATATTACTGGCCGACAATGCATCATGACTCGATTGAATACGTCAGAAAATGTGACCGATGTCAGAGATATGCCAACATCCAGAGACAGCCCGCCACCGAGCTTACCCCCTTGAGTGCCCCATGGCCGTTTGCGCAATGGGGGATGGATATCCTTGGGCCCTTTCCAGTGGCGTCGGGGCAGAGGAAGTTTCTCCTGGTAGCGATCGACTACTTCACCAAGTGGGTCGAAGCCGAACCACTGGCGAAAATCACAAAAGCTAAAGTACAAGATTTCATCTGAAAGTCAATCGTTTGCAGGTTCGGCCTGCCAAGAACCCTAATCACTGATAATGGGCGGTAGTTCGCGGGAGCAAGATTCATCGAATTCTGCGAAGATCTAAACATCTCCCACAACTTCACATCCGTAGCCCATCCTCAGGCGAACGACGAAGCTGAGGTGACCAACAGAATCCTGCTGCAAAGGATCAAGACAAGGCTCGAAAAGGCAAAGGGAACTTGGGCAGACGAACTTTATCATGTGCTGTGGGTTTACCGAACTACCCAAAGACTGCCCACGGGGGAGACCCCCTTCGCTCTAGCCTTCGGAACGGAGGCCGTTATCCCAATTGAGCTTAAACTCCCGTCGGCACGAGTCGTGGCATTCAACGAACATCACAATTCGCAAGGTCTTAAAGCCAACCTCGATTTACTGGAAGAAAAGCGAGAGGTAGCTCAAGTTCGGATGGCGGCCTACAGACAGAAAGTCACCCGCTATTACAATTTCAGAGTCAAGAATAAAGTCTTTAGAGCATGAGATCTAGTGCTTCGACGAGCCACTGTCTCGCAACCTCAGGATCGAGGGAAGCTCGCCCCAAATTGGGAAGGTCCGTACGAAGTCAAAGAAGTAGTCCAGCCCGAAACTTATTACCTCAAGGAGCTCAGAGGAGCAGACCTCCCGTGACCATGGAGCTCGAAAAACTTGCGAGTGTATTACCGATAACTTTATTTTAAATAAAAGTTTCATATCTACATGTCTCCTCTCTTGGCCTGAGGCTATATCGACAGGATAGTCAAAACGTACCGTGCCGGGAACAGGAGGAGAACTTCGTCTCGACAAAGTCAAAGGCCCGGCTCTCCTTAGATTGGATGGGGGGAGAGGCCGAACAGCGCCCACATGCGCCCCCACAGCCATGTTAGGGACAGGAGGAGAACCTCGCCCTAACATGAGCAAAGTCGAAGGTCCGGTTCCTCTTAGACCGGATGGGGGGAGAGGCCAAACAGCGCTCACATGCGCCCCCACAGTCATGTTAGGGACAGGAGGAGAATCTCGTCCTAACATGAGCAAAGTCAAAAGCCCGGTTCTTCTTAGACCGAATGGGGGGAGAGGCCAAACAGCACCCACATGCGCCCCCACAGCCATGTTAGAGACAGGAGGAGAACCTCACCCTAACATGAGTAAAGTCGAAGGCCCGGTTCCTCTTAAATCGGATGGGGGGAGAGGCCAAACAGCGCCTATATGTGCCCCCACAGCCATGTTAGGGACAGGAGGAGAACCTCGCCCTAACATGAGCAAAGTCGAAGGCCCGATTCCTCTTAGACCGGATGGGGGGAGAGGCCAAACAGCGCCCACATGTGCCCCCACAGCCATGTTAAGGACAGGAGGAGAACCTCGTCCTAACATGAGCAAAGTCGAAGGCCCGGTTATACTCAGATCGGATGGGGGGAGAGGCCCCGCGACGCCCATATGTACCCCCATAGCCCTGTTAGCGACAAGAAGCGGACCTCATCCTAACCTGAGCTGAAATCGACTATTGTCAGAAATAGGGGAAGAACCCCGTCCTAACGCCAGTCGAGATCTGGTCGCTTAAGACCAGATAGGAAGAAGGAGACCTTCCCAGCGGCCCCTTCATGCTCCCGCGACCCCACCAAGAGCAGAGGGAAAGCCCTCACTCAGAAAAAGAAAAGGGGAGGGGAGTTAAGAAGGAAAGCGACGGACTGCATCAGCGACGAATGAGAAACAAATTGCACCAAAGATGCAAGGAACCTCATCTCAGCAAGGATCGGAGTTCTTATCAAAATCCCCGACCTTCACGAAAGCCCTCCACGTAAGCCCGAGATAGGATGACTTCCTTAGGATGACGAGAAGCTCAGACCTTTGAGCTCGAGCTCTGAAAGAGGGCGGCAAAGCCGAGCGGCCTCGGGCAAATCTACGGCCATGGACGAAAGGGTGGGCCAATACGATGGCAATCGGATACCTCCGAACGGCATCGACTTCAAGCAAGGCAAAAGCCGAAAGAAGCTCGACAAGCGACAATCCAACACATGAGTAAAAGATGTAGCGAAAAATTTTCTTCTCATGTTATTTATCAAATATGCATCACAGAGCCATTAAGGCTGAAGAAAAAGGATGACTGAAAAAGCGGGCCGACGCAATGACCAACGACCTCCGGACGACCTCAAAAAAAAAAAAAAGAGAGAGAGAGAAAAAAAAAGGAGAATACAACAATAACAATGGTAAGTGAAAGAAGTTCGACAGGCAGCAATTCGACGCAAAGTGCGGACGAAGTAACAAAATCTCCTTCTCATTCTTGATTAACAAAAATGTACGTTACAAGACCCTGGGGGCCGAGAGAAAAAAAATAATACATTACTACAAGGCCCAAAAGGAACATGTTGGAGACCACTTCAAGCTCCCAACTTCTCCTTCCAGTTCCGTTCGTCTCAGTAGCATTTTTCAGTGCGTGTGACAGATCCTTCAGCTCTCGCCCCCCATCTCGCTCCGCTCCATCGTCGAAACCCCAGCCCTAGGGGAAAAAGGATGGGATAGAATTCAGGAGGCAGCGACGGCAATGGCAGCGACGACGACGACCTGCATCAAGAAGAACCGGAGATGCCCCGGAGGCCGCGATGGCACCGGAGGCATGCACCACCACCGTCCTAGGTACTTCGGCAAGGTCGGCATATGCTACTTCCACCATCCCCGCAATAAGTTCTATTACCCCACCATCGGTGCCGACCGCTTCTGGTCCCTCGACCCCGACGACGTCAGGAATCCCACCACAGCTTGTGACGACAACTCTGCCCCCTTGACCGATGTCGCCCTGTTCAGCTACTCCAAAATTCTCGAGTGGAATGCCCTCACCGGTTGTCCCCGCTATTAAATCCCTGTTGTTGAAGGAATTCTCCCTCGAGCCCCCTTTGAGGCGATGGGAACCCTTAGTGACGGTTCGACAGTCGGAGAATTCGCAGGCTGCTGTTTTCCCCCTTCTACTCCTCTCGATCTGTGACATCCTCTCGAGGTTGGCCTCCGAGGCGGGAGCCCCGGCAGGAGAACCCCTCAGAGAGGCTCTGGGGGCTGAAGACGGCGGGGAGTCAGCGGGAATGGCGAAGATTGGTGCGAAGAGCGCTCAGAGTCGAAAAGGGCACCGATGGAGTGGCTGAGTGACTAAATTCTCAGGCAGAAGAAAGGTGTCGACCCTCAGGCGAAGTGAAGCCCCTGGAGGAAGGGCGGGGGCTTAAATAAGCGACGGGATCTGGCACAGTTATGGTGGCAGACATCCCTAAGCCCGCCTGCACCCGCCACGTGTCCCACTTACCGTGATGTAGGGCCGACTGCCGGCGGATCATTATGGCGAGGCACTTAGAATTACGCCCTGGTGGGAGTTCCGAAAGGACTCTTCGGATTGTCCTAAACGAAAAAAGGCTCCAGCACGCGCGCATTAAATGATGAGATTTTCGAGGGTGGTCGTGTGCAGAATTCAAGGAAATGATTTCGGCTGTGAAAATTTTCTGTACTTTCTTCGATCGAAACTCAAACTCGAAAGTAGGGGGACTGGTGTTGGGTACAAAATACCCCAACAGCCGAAGTTCGCGTCAGGAGTGACCCTCCGGAGATTTTGCCAACTTCCGACCTTCGGCGGCATCTCTCCGAACCTCTCTGACAATCGAGCCTCCGCAACATTCTCAAGTATCGCTAATGGATCAACCCCCGCCAGCGTCGACCAGATTCTTCACGGTAGACTCTGCTCGGACTCCTACGGGAGCCGGACCTCATCTCCGACTCCGGCTGCAGGCAGACTTCGTCTGGACTCCTATGGGAGCCGGACTCCACCCACGACTCCAATTGCAGGTAGACTTCGTCCGGACTCCTACGGGAGCCGAACTTCGCCCCTAACTCCAATTGCCGGTAGACTCTGCCCGGACTCCTACAGGAGCCAGACCTCGTCTCCAACTCTGGTTGTAGGAAGACTCCGCCCGGACTCCTACGGGAGCCGGACCTCATCCCCAACTTCGACTGCAGGCAGACTTCGTCCGGACTCCTACGGGAGCCGGACTCCGCCCACGACTCCAATTGCAGGTAGACTTCGTCCGGATTCCTACGGGAGCCGGACTTCGCCCCTAACTCCAATTGCAGGTAGACTTTGCCCGGACTCCTACGGGAGCCAGACCTCGTCCCCAACTCTGGTTGCAGGAAGACTCCGTCCGGACTCCTACGGGAGCCGGACCTCATCCCCAACTTTGGTTGCAGGAAGACTCCGCTCGGACTCCTACGGGAGCCGGACCTCGTCCTCGACTCCAGTTGCAGGCAGACTTCGTCCGGACTCCTACGGAAGCCGGACTCCGCCCACGACTCCAATTGCAGGTAGACTTCATCCGGACTCCTACGGGAGCCGAACTTCGCCCCTAACTCCAATTGCAGGTAGACTCTGCCCGAACTCCTATGGGAGCCGGACCTCGTCCCCAACTCTGGTTGCAGGAAGACTCCGCCCGGACTTCTATGGGAGCCAGACCTCGTCCCCGACTCCGACTACAGGCAGACTTCGTCCGGACTCCTACGGGAGCCGGACTCCACCCACGACTCCAATTGCAGGTAGACTTCGTTCGGACTCCTACGGGAGCTGGACTTCGCCCCTAACTCCAATTGCAGGTAGACTCTGCTCGGACTCCTACGGGAGTCGGACCTCGTCCCCGACTCCGGCTGTAGGCAGACTTCGTCCGGACTCCTACGGGAGCCGGACTCCGCCCACGACTTCAATTGCAGGTAGACTTCGTCCGGACTCCTACGGGAGCCAGACTTCGCCCCTAACTCCAATTGCAGGTAGACTCTGCCCGGACTCCTACGGGAGCCGGACCTCGTCCCCAACTCTGGTTGCAGGAAGACTCCGTCCGGACTCCTACGGGAGCCGGACCTCATCCCCGACTCCGACTGCAGGCAGACTTCGTCCGGACTCCTACGGGAGCCGGACTCTGCCCACGACTCCAATTGCAGGTAGACTCTGCCCGGACTCCTACGGGAGCCAGACCTCGTCCCTGACTCCGGCTGCAGGCAGACTTCGTCCGGACTCCTACGGGAGCCGGACTCCGCCCACGACTCCGATTGCAGGCAGACTTCGTCCGGACTCCTACGGGAGCCAGACTCTGCCCACAACTCCAATTGCAGGTAGACTCTGCCCGGACTCCTACGGGAGCCGGACCTCGTCCCCGACTCCGGCTGCAGGCAGACTTCGTCCGGACTCCTACGGGAGCCGGACTTCACCTCTAACTCCAATTGCAGGTAGACTCTGCCTGGACTCCCATGGGAGCCGGACCTCATCCCCGACTTCGACTGAAGGAAGACTTCATCCGGACTCCTACGAGAGCCAGACTCCGAGCTCCTCTCAGACGGGTAACTAGCCACCTCTCTCCGCCAGACACTCCAGTCGGACTTTGACCGACAGGCTTGGACCCTCTAGCAGGCCACGGCAACGGCCACGACTCTGCTCCACTTCCTGCGACAGATTCCGCGTGGCTCCATCACTCCCTGGCGGGCCGCAGTAACGGCCACGACTCTGCTCCACTTCCTGCGACGGATTTCGTGCGGCTCCATCACTCCCTAGCAGACCACAATAATGGCCACGATCCTGCTCCACTTCCTGCGATGGATACCGCGCGATTCCTACACTACTCCCTGGCAAGTCGCGACAACAAACGCCGCTCCACTCTCCGTAGCTGATTCCACGTGGCGAGCCATGGTGACAGCCATGACTCCACCCCATTACTCTTCATGATAAATTTTTTCTGGCCCCGTGCGGCCCACGATGAGGCGGTTACAAACAATTGCTATCAATCCGTTACTCCCCCTGCCTATAAAAAGGAGACCCAGATACGTTATTCTCTAAGTTCTCATTTTTTACCTAGAAATTCTGCTAAAATTTTCGTTCGAGCACTCCATTCTTGTTGAGGCAGAGAACTGACTTGAGCGTCGGAGGGTCTTGCCGGAGCAACCCCACCTCCGGTTTAGAATTCTTTTGCAAGTCCCGGCGGCGACCGCGACTCCCTCGACTCCAGCTTCTCTGACGCAGGCGGATTTTTATACCAACATAAATATAATTACATATATTACTTAGATAATTAAATTTTATAGTTACAGAATTAAAGATATTATTAAATAGATGATAAATTAAGTTAATAATATATTTATATAGTTGTATATTTTGCTTAAAAATTAATAGATACTATATAAAATTATATAAAATTACATATATATTCAGATATCCGGATATTGTTTATTCATATCCATATCTTTTTTTTTTTTTTTTACAGATTTAAATACGGATACGGATATTAGTCAGATCCTCGAATTTCTATCTATATCTGAATTGATTCGGATGCAAAAATAAATCCGAACGGATAATATCCATACTATTTTCACCCTTACGGATCTTAGGGGTGGCATTCTATGTTGATATGTGAGATTATAAGATAATCTCCTATAACGCCACCTATATCAGATTTTATTTTTTTATTTTTTAAATAAAAAATAAAAGTATAAATAATATGATAAAAAATAAAGAATATATCTAAGATTATAGAATAATCTCCTATAACACCACATGTTAAGTTTTATTTTTTTTATTTTTTAAATATCAAATAAAAATATAAATAGTATGATAAAAAAATATTTTAAATTATTATAACTTAGTTTTATTCTAAAAAAGAGAAGAAATCTATCTATCTATATATCTATATAATAATAGTAAAGCGATACACGGATATTAGAAGTGGCATTCCATATTGACATATAAAATTGTAAGATAATTTTCTGTAATACCAAATATCAAATTTTATTTTTTTATTTTTTATTTTTAAATATAAAATAAAAGTATAAATAGTATGATAAAATAAATAAAGAATACGTATAAGATTATAGGATAATCTTCCGTAACGCTATGTGCCAAGTTTTGTATTTTTTTATTTTTTAAAAAATAAAAATAAAAATATTATGATAAAAATAAAAAATATCTTGAATTATTATAACTCAATTTTATTCTAAAAAGAAGAAGAAATCTATGTATCATCTGTCTATATAATAATAGTAAAGCGATATACGGATATTAGGAGTGACATTTCGTTTCAACATATAAGATTATAGGATAATCTCCAGCAATGTCACATGTCATTTTTTTATATTTTTTAAATAAAAAATAAAAGCATAAATAGTATGATAAAAAGAATATTTTAAATTATTATAATTCAATTTTATTCTGAAAAGGGGAAGAAATCTATCTTTCTATTTATATAATAATAGTAAAGTGATATACAAATATTAGAGATGGCATTCTATGTTGGTACGTACGTAAGATTATAGGATAATCTTTCACAACACGATACATGATATTAGGGGTGGCATTCCATATTGACACATAAGATTATAGGATAATATCTGATAATACCACATATCAAGTTTTATTCTTTTTATTTTTTATATTTTTTATATAAAAAATAAAAATATAAATAGTATGATAAAAAAATAAAAAATATTTTAAATTATTATAACTCAATTTTATTCTAAAAACAGAAAGAAATCTATCTATCTATCTATATTAGTGAGAGCAACCTTTAATATAGATCTATATCTATATAATAATAGTAAAATGATTTACTGGTATTAGGGATAGCATTCCATATTAACATGAAGGATTATAGGATAATCTTTTGCAATGCCACATGTTAAGTTTTATTTTTTTATTTTTTATATTTTAAATAAAAATAAAAATATAAATAGTATGATAAAAAATAAAGGATACACGTAAAATTATAGGATAATCTCCTGTAATACCACGTGTCAAGTTTTATTTTATATTTTTTAAATAAAAAATAAAAATATAAATAGTATAATAAAAAATAAAAAAATATTTAAAATTATTATAACTCAATTTTATTTTAAAAAAATCTATTTATCTATCTATATAATAATAGTAAAATGATATACGGATATTAGGGGTGGTATTCTATATTGACACGTAAGATTATAGGATAATTTTCCATAATACAATGCAGGAGTATTAGAGGTGATATTCCATGTTGACATGTAAGATTATAGGATAATCTCCGACAATGCCACATATTAAATTTTATTTTTTAATTTTTTAAATAAAAAATAAAAGCATAAATAGTATGATTAAAAAGATAAAGTATATTTTAAATTATCATAACTCAATTTTATTCTAAAAAGAGGAAGAAATCTATTTATCTATCTATCTATATTGGTGAGAGCAACTTTTAATATAAATTTTTATCTATATAATAATGGTAAACTACATAAGTATTAGGGTGGCATTCTGTGTTGATACGTAAGATTATAGGATAATCTCCCGTAATATGATACACGGGTATTAGGGGTGACATTTTGTGTTGACACCTAAGATTATAGGATAATCTTCGACAATGCCACGTATCAAAATTTAATTTTTAATTTTTATATTTTTAAATAAAAAATAAAAATACAAATAGTATGATAAAAAAATATAGATATTTTAAATTATTATAACTCAGTTTTATTCTAAAAAGAGAAGAAATCTATCTAGTATGATAAAAAAATAAAGATATTTTAAATTATTATAACTAAATTTTATTTTTTTAAAAAAAATCCATCTATCTATATTGATGAGAATAATCTTTAATATAAAATATTATTATTATTATCAATTAAATCTCTATGATGCAGAGGCTGGGTGTTAGTTCTATAATACCAGATTAGAAGCTGATTTCAAGAAACCGCACAAAGCATCCGCTAGAAGAACAAATAAAAAGGTGACAAGAAATCTCCTTGTCTTACGCCTCTTACAATTTTAATCAATCCGCATGGAACTGCTTTAATTAGAAAGCTGTTTTACCGTTACAAACAATGTTTTGCCCCATGAGATCTACCTCAAACGGGAACCTCACGTGAACGTGAGACACCAATTCTATGACTTTCACCAATTTTTTCCATCCACATGGATATGATGTTTTTTGGTGGCATGTGTTGATTGGGCACCTTAGCATCCCATTGTCAATATTTAAATTAAATGTCATGCCATGTTTTAGAGTTGGCGGTGATTTTATCTATTTTTTATGCAAATAGGAAAAAAAAAATAGTAGTTCTACATGGCATGCATCAAGTGGCCATTCGTCACGGCAGCTTGTTTTTATAATATCGTATCAAGATGAGCACTTCATAAATAGAGCTCATTGGAACAGGTGGGGCTGTTTTATTTTTTTAGGTTGGGGTGGGGTGGTGTTGTTGGGTAAGGAAGAGCTGAAGGCTATATTGCACATGAAGAAAGATGGTCTACAATAGGATACATTAGGTAACAATTAAGAAGAAACACTTATCACAAATCCTAGCAAAGGGGAAGATAGAAAGCAAATAAAAAGAAAACCGGACCACCCATAAGAAGAACCTTTTTCAGAAAGATACCGGTTCTTTGTAACAGCTCTAGTGCATACAGCCCCAAGAAGGGAGATTCTATGATTGGCTATATTATAAGACCGAAAGGTTCCTGTGCATATACGGGGCCCTAACATAATATATGTGGAAGTTAATTTTTAAGCTTGAATAGAAGTTGCTGCTTGTATTTTCTTCAAGGTTCTTTGCTTCCAGCAGAGTAGTATCTGAAGATGTATATATTTCATTTATCACCTTATCTGCAATTATGGCTTCCTAATATTACTGGCAGATCTATATACATGGTTTAGTCTCTTATATTCTTGCTTTACTCCTTTATCATCAATGTTTAGCACTATGGTGCTTCTGGGCACTCTATTACTCAACCATCCTGCTCACTGGTTCTTCTACTCCTTAATATCAACATTCGAGTCTCGATGGCTATGTTCTCCAATATTGATTGGATTCTGTATGCTGCTACTATTGGGCCACATTTTGTTATTTAATAGTTTATTTGGTTGCATGATTGCATCTTCTCTATTACCCTTATATCTCCTACTACCTTTTCCTGGATGTCATCATCATAGATCCTACTATTCCCCAAATTTGCTGTATCATAGTCTTATAAACAGGGCTAATGTTTCTCTTTAACAAGGCCTACGGCTTGATCTTCAAAAAAAAAAAAAAAAAAAAAAAAAAGAGCCCCTGGTTTTCTACCAAAGAAAAAGGATATATAAAAAAGATAGTCATGTTCTATGGCCGTGGAGTCTATAGAGTGATAACCAACATGAATCTTATTCGTTGGTGATGTGCATGGCCCTGTGGTACACAAGAAATTCTTAGGTAGATTCCATCTACCACATGTAATGCAGATAAAATCAATAAAATGATGCAGAAATTTTTAATTCAAAATATTAATAGGATATCTTTTTATTGATTTTATCTACGGTATATACGGTAGATTAGATCTATTCAAAAATTCCGTATGATGTACGATGTAATTACTCCACCTTAAACGTTACTTTCATTGCATGACTGCATCGGGCTCCACCTGTCTCGAATGCTATCAGCCGGTCACGTGTGACGTGGTGCCGAAAGGGACTCGTGCGCCATCGCAGGCGCGTGCGTCCAAGAACAAAATATTCGGCTGCCCCACCTCTTCGCAACACCAGCACGAGCAGCACGAGCCACACCCCTTCTCAGCCCTAGCGAGTCACCATTCACCACATATATATATATATATATATTTTTTTTTTTTTGCTTTTCTTCGTTGTGTTTTGGGAGGGAGAGAACTGCAGCACTCGACCATTCACCCAGCTGCTGTAGCCCTGGGGGGCTTCCGTCCAATCCCAGGTCGCATTGGAAACCATAATCCATAGTACTAGTAAATTAGTAGAGAAGAAAACTACAGTGAGAACAAAATATTTTGGCTGGCCCACTTCCTCGCAGCACCAGCACGAGCAGCACGAGTCCACACCCTTTCTCAGCCCTCGAGAGACATCATTCACCACCTACTTTTCCTTCCTTTTTTTTTTTCTTCTTTTCTTCGTTGTGTTTTGGGAGGGAGAGAACTGTAGCACTCGACCATTCACCCAGTTACAGTGGCCCGAGGGGGCTACAAACAGGGTCCTTCCAATTCATATCAAAAAAACAGGGTCCTTCCAATCCGAGGTCCCGTAGGAAACTATAAATCCATAGCAAATTAGTAGAGAAGAAAACTACAGTGATGACACAGGTGGGGTCCCTAATACGTACGATCCCCATCAGCACATGCCATGCGTGACGTACGTGCTGATAGCATTTGCGGATAGGTGGAGCCCTGTACAGTTATGCAATAATAAAACTAAAGCTAGAAGACGAGCTGAGAAGAAGAGCTATTAAATTTTTCTTCCCATTTGCACACAAAAACGTCATGTCGTGTGGACGAAAGAAATTAGTGAGATCCATCGAATTGGTGTTATACATGAAAGTTATTGAGCTAGGATGCCGCTGCCGTAACCGTTAACCTCAGCAACAAAGAGCAAATCAAATACACGTCCAGATTATACATACATACATACATACATATATAGGTATGTATTGTATTGTTTAAATAAAATATTTCTCTTGCTTAAATAAAATTCAAATACATTCAGATCCTCACTCCCCCACCACGACAGAGACTTGGTGGTAGATGCGGAGGATGTCAACAGTGGAGAGAAAGCAATGAGATGTTGGTGGTGGACGAAGAAGATGCTGATGGCAGAGAGAAAGTGATATTGGAATCATTCGTTCGGAGGAGGGGGTAGTTAGGATTCTATTCACTGGATCGAGCATCGTTTGCTAGTTCATCGACTGGACCGGCTCAATCGAAGATGTATTAGGCTGCTCTAAGCCTCTCATTCAATCGAGATTTCAGAGGATAGAAAAAATAAATGAAAATAAAGAAAAGATTAAAAAAAAATAAAAGATGAGATTTTTTTTTATAATTTCTTTTTCTTTTTATTTATTTTTATTTATTTTATCCTCTTCTTCGTAGATCTACAGGGAAGAAGAGCATCTAAGAAAGTTCGAGAATTTAATCAGAGAGATTTTGAAAATTTTTTTCTCTTAAAATTATTTTAAAATTTTAATCTTCGTAGCATTATAAAAAAATTTTATGAAACTTTGAAACAAGATTTGAACTGATCTAACCCAATTTAATCATATCGATATATTCGATGCGATCTGATCTAATTTACATTTTTAATTTTATTGGACTAATTTAATTTAAGATGAATACAAAATGAATATGAATATTGTTGCGGCCAATCACCTCGTCGTCTGATCGCCGGAGAACGAGCACCTGCAAAATAAGAAGTCCACACTGTCCGGAGGCGGCTCCGGCGGGGACCCTCCGACGGTCAAGTCAGAGAGGTGACTGGGCAACAGTGAAATGAAGACAGAGAGCTCGATCGAGAGAGAGAGGGAGGGAGAGGGAGAGGAGCGAGCCTGTGATTTTGGAGTCGAGAAGTGGGGGGAGCGGATCCCTTGCACTGTTGCCTTCCCCGAGTTATATAGTAGAGCACGGTATGGCGCCGCCATTAATGGCGCAGACAAGTGAGGAATTGTCAACTCACTGTAGTTTGTCAGAGTCGCCGTGAAAGTGTCATGTCACCGTGGGGCTGTCAAATCACCAGGGTTGACAATGCTCTCGGCGGGACAATGCCCCTAGATGGCCGTGCCGCACGTTGCTGTCAGAACTGACAAGGTCTGGCGGCTGTACGGCGATCAGAGGAGCCAACCGACCCTAGGTCGGTGGCCAGCTGAGTGGCGTCGGGCTCCTCCATTGGTCGGTGAGTTTTATGTGAGTCGGCCATCAGACCTCCCGGTTCAGTCGGTCGGAAAAGGTGTGCCCGACATATCCTCAGTCGGTCGTAAGCCGATGATTGGCCGGTGATGGCGTCAGTCGGTCGGTCCGACTGTCAATCGGTCGGTCGGTCCCTCCGACCATCGGTCGGTCGGTCGGTGGGTATTCCCCAACAGTTGTCCCCCTCCACTCCTGAGTCGGATGGTGAGATGGCCGATGCTTTTATTCGGGCAGCAACCCTGGGTGAACAGGAGTGGATTCGTCGTATGCCAGATTCTGACCGTACCGCGGGTTGATCCGATGTCAGGCGTCTCATAAATGCTAAGCGATTTGGACGTCTAGTCGGTGTCAGATGTCAAGTCTGTGTCAGGAGGTCGGGTGCCGGACGATACGGTGTCAGACGATCGGATATCCGACATCGATCGTGGGAGCGCGGGGTGCTGTCAGGCATCCCATCGGGAACGTGAATCGGTGCGGGCGCATAAATACGGAACCACGTCCCCGCTTGCCGCGTGTCGAAGGTGGTTGGCCGGCGCCCCCCGCATTTAATATGGGCGGTGCGGTCGCCCTGGGATGGGGCGCGCCGACTCCTCAGGCCACCCGGAAGCCGCCACGTGTTGCACATCAATGGAGCTTCGGTCGGCGCGGAGACATCTCGGCTGTCGGACGGCCCAATATATATAGGGCCATCCGGACCCAAGACCTCAGCATTGCCATTTTGCTGCCGAAACTCTGTCCGGGCGATTTCTCAGTCGTCGCGGGCAGAGCTTTCCTGCTTCCAGAAGAGTTCTTCCGGTTCGTGGTCTCCCCTTCATCCTCCTCTTCTTCTTCTTCGCCTCTCCTTCTTCTCTTCGCTTCTCCTTCTTCTTTGTTCGGTTCCGGTATAATGGCCGGGAATCCGACTCGGGGAGCTCGGTCGGAAAATCCGACTGACGACTCCCGGTAGACTCCGGAAGTTGAGGTTTTCTCGCTTTCGGGGCCGAATGTTGATCGGCTTCGGGAGCAATATTGCATCCCAGAGCAGTTTCAACTATCCGTCCCAGGGGCCGGCGGTCGGATTAACAGCCCTCCGCCCGGCCAGCTGGCGCTGTACGTCGAAGACCTTCGCGCGGGTCTTCGGCTCCCGATTCTGGAGTTCATCCGGAATCTGTTGAACTATTACGGACTCTGTCCGGTGCAACTAGCGCCGAACTCCGTCCGTCTCATAATCAGTTTCGCGCTGTTGTGTCAGCTCTTGCCGACCAATCCTCACATTTCTCTCTTCCGGGCCTTCTTTGTGCTCCGACCCCACCCTAAAGCCCGAGGGTAGTGGCTCTTCAACCCCCGGAAGGGCCTTTCCTTCATCACTGGTCTTCCATCGTCCATCCATGGGTGGAAGAACCAGTTTTTCTTTGTTTCTTCTCCATCTTCTTGGGGCTTTCCTTCCCACTGGGGCGTGCCCCGAACTGAAGCCAATGACAACAGCCGGGTGGAGGCGGACGACCGGGAGGACTTCCACCGACTAAAAGATATGTCGGTCTCGAAGCAGAGGGAGCTTGTTACCGAACAAGCTCTCTATGACGCCAGCTTAAGCTTGGTCCCCCGACTAGGTATCGCCCGATCTCCCGGTCTCCTTTTCATCCGGCCCTTAGTCCGGTTCTTTAATTAACACCTTTGTCGGTATCGCAGGGACACCTCCAAGAATGCGGCCGACAGATGCTGAGATTCGACAATTCGCGACAAGGAAGAGGCCAGCATCGGGGGCCGGACCTTCGCATCCTCCGAAGAGGTCTGCTCCAGCGGCGCCGATCGTCGAAGCATCGGTGACCGACCAATTGGAGCCCGTCATTGCGCTCGCGGCTCCAGCGGCGCGTACGGAGGAGAGGTCGGTGGAAGAAGCGGCCGAAGGAACGTCGGCGGTGATAAACACTTAATTTAAGTGTTTTAAATTAAGAAATTATATTTAATTTATCTTATTTATTAAGAATTTGATGTTTCTTTCTATGTTTTACAGGAAAGGTGATCGCCGATACAAAGAGTCCGATTCATAGATCAAAAAGATTCAAGTTTGAAGAAAATTGGACTTAAAATAAAATTAAAATAAAAGAAAGATGCATCCGGTATTATAGAAAATGAAGATACTATGTAAGGAATCCAAAAAAGATATAGAAGTCATTATTAATAAACTTTTGTATCCTTTTGGAATATACAAATAAAGGTTCACGTGAATAAATGCTGGGCGCATGAAGTCTGGCGCGCGTGATATGAATTCAAAAGAAAAAAGATGGCGCGCGTGAATTCAAAAGAAGAACCAGGCGCGCGTGAACGCGCGTGAACACGCGGGGGCGGACGCGGGGACGGACGCGGGATGCGGCACGGACACGGGCAGGACGCGGGCAGGCGCGCACCGCAGACACAGTGGCGAGCAAATTAAAGAAAAAATTTTTATTTAGAAATATTTCAAGTGAAAAGATTTGTATTTTTTTTAGTCCTACATCGGAAATCATGTAAAACTCCTTCCCCCTAATATCTATAAAAAGGCTTTTGTACTCCCATTAGAGGGGGGAGCCCAGAAATTCTTCTAGAGCCTTGCATAGAGGAATAGAAAGGGATTACTTCATGAGCAGCTAGGCTAGCAGTCTCGGGAGTGGAGAAGAAATTTTGTAACGACACAGAGATGGTTTATTGTTCTAAACTTTCCTGTATTTCTTTATATGCAATAAAGATTATGCTTTTTATTTAAATTGTCATGAGTTCTTTATTTGCTCCATATCATATGCTTTTATTTATGCTTTCTTGTTAGATTAATATTAGGAACAACTTTTACTTTCCGAAGACGCGTCGTGATCTACGGGTACGGGGCGTGTCGAGGAAAGAAGAGTTGGTTACCTAGTACTTTTCGGAGACGTGCCGTGATCTACGGGTACGGAGCGTGCCGAGGAAAGACAGGTATTTTTTCTAAGATTAATCACATCTATTTAGTTAAAAAAAGAGATACAACTCTGCTAGTGCAAATTAATTCAAAACTCCCGAGCTCTTTATTTTTTAATTACCTCAATTTTACGATAATTTATTTTCTAAATCAAAAACAACGCTTCTTTCTTTTACCTTGCAATCTCAACTTAGCCCAAGATCCCTGAGGATACGATCTCGACTCATCCTACCTACGTAGTGAGTAGAGTTATTTTTGGTGCTATCAACGACTACGCATCAAATTTTGGCGCCGTTGCCGGGGATCTTGGCACGGTTGAATTAAAAAAAAAAAAATTTTTTTTTTAAAAAAAAGAAATTTAAAAAAAAAAAAAAAAATACTTTTCAATTTTTATTTCTCGTTTTAAAATTTTTTCAGTACTTTCTAGCTAGATAATCTTATTTGCATAATTACAGAATTACCTTGCATAACTAATTTACTATTTAGAATTTTGCTGCTTAGAATAATTTGCTACTTTTCATAGCCCAGTAATTTATTGCTTTTCAGACTTAATCACTTAAATTTATTTTCTTACAAAATTAAAAAAAAAATTAAAAAAAAAAATAAAAAGATAAAATTATATTAAAAAAAAAAAAATCACTGACATTTCATAACACTTAACTAAAATAGCGTAACCTCAAATATAAAAATTCCTAACTTGATTGGACACCTTGTTTATTTGCATTGCATCTCCATAATTAATCTTAAGGGCAATAACCCATTAACCAGATAAGGTGGGGATTTGATCACCCTTCCTTGGCCCACAAATCACTCCCTTGCATTTGCATAACTTAGACCTTAATTTAAAATCAACTAGACGTCAGCCCTAGGAATTTCGAGCTCAATGGGATAAGAAAGCTCTAGAGTTGAACCAAGTGCGGATTGGTTAATTGCTCAGTGTCTAAGGCAAGTGATTAAAGAAAGTGGTTTTCAATTGGTTCCGTTGACTGACCTGGCCAACTTAGTTGGTGTCTAAGGAAAGCAACGAGCAGGGAACCTCCCACATCTTACGCTTATCTGGCTGAGTCAATTAGTCAGTCTTGAGCTTGGAGTGCTCAAAAGCAATCTTGAAAGTTAGGAGCTGTCTAGATCTAAGTTAACCTTAGGATAGAGAGTCTATGATTGTTTAAGTTGATTGCAATTAACATCTAAACATTAATTAATTTCTTCCTTTTCATAGATTTAAGATTCTTAGGTTCTTCTCTTTAGATTTTCTTCATTCTTTTCTCACTTTATTATAAAAATATATATTAAAAAAAAAAAAAAATTTCTGTGTGTGCTCTATAGTATAATTGTAAGGTATATGCTTGGCCGTAGATCGTTACGACCAGAAATCCAACCTTTTGATCCAGAAATAGAAAGAATCTTTAGAGCCAACAGACATAAAAAGATGGATCGAAATCAGGAGAATGATCCACCCAAGCAATTGAAGGAGTACTTTACTCCTTCCACATATACCTACTCTCCTTGTATTCAAGTACCCCCTGTGGAGGCCACTCAATATGAAATTAAGTCCAGTATAATCCAAATGTTACCTTCATTTTATGGACTTAGTAATGAAGACCCTTATAAACATCTTGAAGAATTTCTTGAGATATGCTCAACTGTCAAAATTCACAACTTCTCCGATGATGCTCTTAGGTTGAAATTATTTCCTTTTTCACTTAAGGACAAAGCCAAATACTGGCTACATACTTTGGATTCCATGACTATATCAACTTGGGACCAGCTGCAAGGAGAGTTTCTCAAGAAATATTTTCCCATAGGAAAAACTAATCAAATAAGGAAAGCCATAACTAATTTTTCCCAATTAGATGGAGAAATGTTTCATGAAACATGGGAGAGATTAAAAGACCTTATTAGAAAATGCCCCCACCATGCTGTACCCAAGTGGCAGTTAATTCAATATTTTTATGATGGGCTCTCTGAAAGACATCGACACATGGTCGATGCATCATGCGGTGGGACATTTATGCTGAAAAGTGAGGATGAGGCATGGCAACTGTTTGAAATTTTAAGTGAAAATTCATTACATCATATGTCTGCCTCTATTAGAGATAAACCCATGTTAAACTCAAAAAGAGGTGGAATATATGAAGTAGGAAATGCCATAGATATCCATCAAAAGGTAGATGAACTATCCCAAAAATTAGATCGTCTTCTAAACACTGGACAATCCCCAATTCCACCTAATCCAATCCAAGAAGTTTGTGCATTGTGTGCAAGTCCGAACCATTTTGTTAGTGAATGCCCAGCCGCACCCCAATTTCCTGAGTTTGTGCATGAGCAGGTTCAGCAAGTCCAACAAGCTCGCAGACCAGGAAACGATCCATATTCGAATACTTATAACCCCGGCTGGAGAAACCACCCAAATTTTTTCTGGAGACCACAACCAGTGGTTGGTCCTGCCACGCCTCGACCTCAATATCAAGACCCAACATATAGGCATGGACCATACCATCAATTTCAAAATGCTCCTCAACCATCTACTACTGGTCACAGCTCAGCTTTTGAGGAAAAAGTTCTGAAAGTACTAGAACGATTAGAAGTCAACACTCAAATCCTTAACTCCCACACACAATCCATTGCTAAGCTAGAGACCCAAATAGGTCAACTAGCAACTGCATTCAGTAGGAGGGAAGGAGGAAAATTATCTAGCCAACCAGAGAGCAACCCAAGAGGGCAATTTGTGATTGAGAGTTCTAATACCCCAGAAGCTTTTTCTGAACATGCCAAATCAATCATGACTCTGAGAAGTGGGAAGGTCATTGAACACACTAGTAAAACCAATGAGACCGACCCTAAATCTCTAACCGAATCCAAATCACCCAAGAACAAGGAGGACCTGAAAATAGAGAAGGAACCAACTGCACCGGAATCATCTTACTTGCCTAAAGCCCCATTTTCGGATGCCCTGAAAGCCCCTATTCCTGCAGATAAGAAGGGAGGAAAACTCGATGAGATGTTGGAATTGTTTAAGCAAGTCCAAATTAATCTTCCCCTTCTAGACGCAATCAAACAGGTCCCTGCTTATGCCAAATTTTTGAAGGATTTGTGTACCCAAAAACGTAAATCTAGATCACAAATCCCAAAGAAAGTATGTCTCACTGAACAGGCTAGTTCTGTCGTCCAGCATGCCACTCCTCCAAAGCTTAAAGACCCAGGAGCCCCCATCATTTCCTGTGTTATAGGAGATTATCACATTGAAAAAGCTCTTCTGGATTTAGGGGCAAGTGTGAATCTTTTACCTAGTTCGATGTATGAACTTTTTGGATTCGACGAACTGAAACCCACATCAGTCACATTACAGTTAGCCGACAGATCAATTAAGGAACCACGTAGAATGCTTGAGGATGTCTTGGTCAAGGTAGATGAGTTTTACTTTCCAGTTGATTTTTTGGTTCTCGATATGGAATTAAGTGGCAACCCCAGACAAATTCCCATTATCTTAGGACGACCTTTCCTAGCTACGGCAAATGCATGCATCAATTGTAGGACAGGAGTCATGGACGTATCGTTTGGGAATAAGAAACTGAGACTGAATGTGTTTGGTGCTTCCCAAGGACCATCAATGGATAGTTGCTTCAAAGTAGATACACTAGAAGATATTATAGAAGATGCAACACCCACAATTTTAGCACCTGACCCCTCAGATACTTGCTTGGCTCACTCTGGAGTGTGTGACTTTGAAGAATATAGGAAAGAAGTTAACATATTGTTGGATACACCACATGATAAAACCACTCCTCCATGGACAATCAAGTATGAGCCATTACCCATCTTTTGTTGGTTTTATTGCATATGACGTCTGGCTGAAGACGTAAAACTTAGCGCTTTTTGGGAGGCAATCCAAATTTCTTCTATTTTGTTTTAACTGATCATCATTTTTTTAAAGAATAAAGGACCACTCTGTATGGAAGAGTCTGTTAATAAACTTGACGTCTGGCTGAAGACATAAAACTTAGCGCTTGTTGGGAGGCAACCTAACGATTTCATATTTTTTTTTTTTTTTTTTTTACTTTACCGCAGCTGCAGGAATTTAGAACAAGGGCCTATTAATCAATGAAGCTATCTTCAACTTCCAAAGCAAAATTATCCCAGGTGCACTCTCTCCTTTTATTTTCTTTGCTTTCTTACTCCATTGAGGACAATGTAGATTAAGTTGGGGGGAGAATTAATCAAATCCTCGAGTATGGTCAGAAATAATTAGTTTTGTGTATTCAAATTTTATTTTGATTAAGAGTCAATTAGGCATCCTAATAAATGAATGATTAACGGTCAAGATAATTTTAGAGATACTGAGGAATAAATTATTAAGAAAACCCAATGAATGGTAGGGTTTGAACTAGACTAAATTTTAGGAGTAATTCTACAACCATCTTCTTACTGATCTCAATAAAGAATCTGCTTCATGAAAAATTGGGTGGAAAGATCGAGATATGCAAAAATTCTCCTTAAAAAAAAAAAAAAAAAAAAAAAAAAAAAAGAGAAAAAAACAACATTGGTCTCCTACTGAGTAACCGGGCCCTTTCGCCTAAGTAAGCATTATGGTTCGCGTAAAAAGGTAGGCAATGTTATATATATATAAAAAAAAAAAAAAGAAAAAAAAAGAGAGACTAAATTGCAAGAAGATAATAAACCTTTTTCCCATTAAGTTAGAGGATTTAAAGAGTAAAGTGGGGAGTTGGTGAAAGAAAAGCTCTGAAATTTCTTTAGTTAATACTCAACCACTAATTGGGTCAAATTGATAATCCAATGAAATATCTCTTTAATGGTCTGATCAAGTATCATCCACCTTTTGGGATGCCTAACCTACTTTTTATTCAAAATCAAGTCGATACACAATGCTGATATATTTATTTTACTCGAGGACGAGCAAAATTCAAGTTGGGGGGTGTGATAAATACTTAATTTAAGTGTTTTAAATTAAGAAATTATATTTAATTTATCTTATTTATTAAGAATTTGATGTTTCTTTCTATGTTTTACAGGAAAGGTGATCGCCGATACAAAGAGTCCGATTCATAGATAAAAAAGATTCAAGTTTGAAGAAAATTAGACTTAAAATAAAATTAAAATAAAAAAAAGATGCATCCGGTATTATAAAAAATGAAGATACTATGCAAGGAATCCAAAAAGGATATAGAAGTCATTATTAATGAACTTTTGTATCCTTTTGGAATATACAAATAAAGGTTCACGTGAATAAATGCTGGGCGCATGAAGTCTGGCGCGCGTGATATGAATTCAAAAGAAAAAAGATGGCGCGCGTGAATTCAAAAGAAGAACCAGGCACGCGTGAACGCGCGTGAACACATGGGGGCGGATGCGGGGACGGACACGGGACGCGGCACGGACACGGGCAGGACGCGGGCAGGCACGCACCGCAGACACAGTGGCGAGCAAATTAAAGAAAAAATTTTTATTTGGAAATATTTCAAGTGGAAAGATTTGTATTTTTTTTAGTCCCACATCGAAAAACCATGTAAAACTCCTTCCCCCTAATATCTATAAAAAGGCTTTTGTACTCCCATTAGAGGGGGGAGCCCAGAAATTCTTCTAGAGCCTTGCATAGAGGAATAGAAAGGGATTACTTCATGAGCAGCTAGGCTAGCAGTCTCGGGAGTGGAGAAGAAATTTTGTAACGACACAGAGATGGTTTATTGTTCTAAACTTTCCTGTATTTCTTTATATGCAATAAAGATTATGCTTTTTATTTAAATTGTCATGAGTTCTTTATTTGCTCCCTATCATATGCTTTTATTTATGCTTTCTTGTTAGATTAATATTAGGAACAACTTTTACTTTCCGGAGACGCGTCGTGATCTACGGGTACGGGGCGTGTCGAGGAAAGAAGAGTTGGTTACCTAGTACTTTTCGGAGACGTGCCGTGATCTACGGGTACGGAGCGTGCCGAGGAAAGACAGGTATTTTTCCTAAGATTAATCACATCTATTTAGTTAAAAAAAGAGATACAACTCTGCTAGTGCAAATTAATTCAAAACTCCCGAGCTCTTTATTTTTTAATTACCTCAATTTTACGATAATTTATTTTCTAAATAAAAAACAACGCTTCTTTCTTTTACCTTGCAATCTCAACTTAGCCCAAGATCCCTGAGGATACGATCTCGACTCATCCTACCTACGTAGTGAGTAGAGTTATTTTTGGTGCTATCAACGACTACGCATCAGGCGGCATCACCGAAGGCGGTGGAGCCGGATGTCGTTCGGGAAACCGAACATCATCCGACGGCGTCTGTGGCCGCAATGGGGGGTGCTGGTTCTACTTCGAGCATCCCCTCGCTGCCGGTTCCGTCGGTCGGGGCGACCGATCGAGGGAAAGCCCCGATGGACCCCACGGATGAAACAAGGTCGGGGAGCCGATCTGTGCCGCCCAGCGCACAGTTCCCCGAAGGGGCGTCGGTGTTGGCCGACCATAACCTGGCGAGGAGGTTGTGCCAAGGGATCCTACTCCCGGCCGACGTGGAGTCGCTGAGGTCTCGGCAAGTGACCGAGATGTTGTCCAAGTTCTATCCGACCATGGTCGAGGTAAGTTTTGTATCACCTTCTTTTTCCTTAGAAATTTTTCTCATTATGTGATCCTGACGAAGCACTTGCAACGGTAGCTGATCTACACAATGTCGGAGCTCGAGGCCGGATACCGGAGGTTCGAGAATGTCCGGGCGGCATGGAAGGAGAGGTCGGCGGCGGTCGAAGCCGAGAAGGCAATGTTGGTCGACCATCTACAGCAGTCGGCCGATCGGGAGGCCAAGTTGGTAGACGAGGTCTCCCAGCTCGGATCCGAGCTAAGGTCGGCCAAGAAGGAGGCCAGACACAAGGGCCGGGCCGTGCGTCGTCTGCGGCACGAGCGGGACGGCATTGCCGCCGAACTCCAAGGCGAGCGCGAGCTGCTTCGGGTCAGCCTGGAGAAGCTTGCCAAGGCTGAGGAGGAGCTTTCGGTCACCCAGGCTGACGCCGACATAGCGAAAGCGGAGGCGGAGTCGGCGAAGGACGCGCTCGGTCGGGCGGAAGAAGAGGCAAGGTCGGCGAAGGAGTCAGCCGATCGGGCGGTTGAAGACTTCCGGGCCTCCGACCAGTATCGGGAGGAGATGCTCGAGTCGGGCTTCGCCTCGTACCGGGTGGGGTACGAGGACGGTCGGGATGCAGTCCGGGCCTTGTACCCGGATCTTGACCTCAGCAGCATCGTCCCACTGGGGGTCGAGGAGGAAGCCACCGAGGAGATGGCCGACCAGCCATCGGGAGGCGTCGTCGCTGCGGAGGAAGCCATCCTGGAGCAAGCGGCGCTGACTGCCAGTCCCTCGCCGATCGAAGGTCCAGCTTCAGCCGTCGACCCAGCTCCGATCGTGGCCGACACACCAGTCATCCCCGACCCTCCGTCGATCGAGGAGATCGACTCAGAAGTGTGATCGGGCCTTACCGACTTTCTTTTGCTTTTTCTGTTTTTGAAATACTTGTAATCGGGCTTCGACTCGACTTTGTAAACCTTCTTTGAATGAAAGCTTTGAATGAAAATTTCTTCCGCTTTTCCTTTGTCTACTTCTTTCAAATGTATGGTTGAATGCCTTAGTGAGTCACTAACTTATGTAAGTCGCTAACTCACATAAGTCGGTAGGACGTTCGGCAACTCGTGCCGCTACGAAAGTGGGGTAAGTCCCGACTTTGGATCGGCTTCTGATAGTCAAGGTCGTCAGTCGGGCGCGTCTGTTGAGTCAGGAGCCGACCGAACCTGGCAAAGGTTCGGTAGTCGGGCCTCCGCCGACGCGTTCAGTCGAATGTCGTCCGGCGTATTATCGGGGGAACGACAACAAGTCGGATCCCGATGCTCTTGCGTCGGGTATTCATGCTGTGTCTTTTGATATACGGTGGTAAGCCGAATATCGTCCGGCCGGCCGGGGCTCGGTCGGCAAGTCGTGGATGCGACTAAGGTCGCGTTGTGCGATAGACGATGGTAAGTCGAATATCCTTCGACTGGCCGTAGCCTGGTCGGGAGTCGCGACGTCGGTCGCGCAGGCGTTTCGCCTCTCTCTGATCGGGGCCCGATCGGCTTGTTAGCCGATAGTTTGGCCTGAAAGTTCGATCGTAGAAGGGGTGTTAACTCCCGTCAACGTAGATGCATCGATCTTCGCAAGAGTCCGATGTATCGTCGAAGGTCGAAGGAGTGTAACTCCCGTTCATATGGGTGCATCGGTCCTTGTAAGGGTCCGATGTATCGTCGATCGTTGAAGGAGTGTCAACTCCCGTCCATAAGGGTGCATCGGTCCTTGTAAGGGTCCGGTGCGTTACTGTCGATAAGGTCGTCGGCTCCAGGTGGACACTAAGTCCGCGTTGGTATGTCGGGGCTTGGCCTTGGTGAGCGCCGATCATTAGTCAAAGAGTTAAAACTCCGAGTTTTCAAACTGAATTTGTATTCCATCTATCGAATTACAAAGTTCATGGATAGTACAACTTCAAGTTGTCGGTATTCCAAGTTCGGAGAATGGGTTTCCCCTCAAGGGTCTCCAGTCGGTAGGCTCTCGGACCATAAGTGTCTGCTACCTTGTAGGGTCCTTCCCAGTTTGGAGCCAACTTTCCTTGGTCCAGGGGCTTCGACACTTCCGCCTTCCTCAAGACCAAGTCGCCAAGCCTGAAGAGCTTCGATCTGACCTTGGCATTGTAATACCGAGCGACCCTCTGTCGGTACGAAGCCAAGCGAATTTGAGCCTCATCTCGTAGTTCGGAGAGGAGGTCTAGGTCGGCCCTCTGACTCTCGGAGTTATCCGGCTCTTGATACCGCTCGACTCTTGAAGATGGCAGTCCGATCTCGAGTGGGATCATGGCCTCCGTTCCATAGGCCAGGCTGAAAGGCGACTCCCCAGTCGGAACGCGGGGGTCGTTCGGTAAGCCCACAGAACGGAGCCTAGCTCATCGACCCAGAGGCCTTTGGCTTCGTTTAGTCGGGTCTTGAGTCCGTGGAGCAAGGTCCGGTTGGTCACCTCGACCTCGCCGTTGGACTGGGGGTGCCCGACTGAAGTCAGTCGGTGCTTAATGTGGAACCTGGCGCAGAAGTCCCTGAAGTCCTGGTTGTCGAATTGCCGTCCGTTGTCGGTGATGATCGTATGCGGCAACCCGAACCTGAAGATGATGGACTTCTGGATAAAGTCCTCCATCTTCCGCTCGGTAATCTGCGCCAATGGTTCGGCCTCCACCCACTTGGTGAAGTAGTCGATGGCGACGACGATGAACTTTCTCTGACCTGACGCTGGAGGAAAAGGACCAAGAATGTCGACCCCCCACTGGGCGAAGGGCCATGGAGAGATAATAGGAGCAATTTGGCTGGTCGGTTGGTGTTGAATGTTGGCATACTTTTGACATGGTTCGTACCTCCGGACTAACTCGGCCGCGTCCTTCTTCATGGTAGACCAGTAGTAGCCCTGTCGCAGGACTTTGTAGGCCAGGGATTTGCCCCCCAAGTGGTTCCCGCAAATTCCTTCGTGAACCTCTCGGAGAGCGTAGTCGGCGTCGGTCGGTCCCAAGCACCTAAGCAGGAGAAGGGAGAACGACCTCTTGTAGAGTCGGCCATCCATAATGACATATTGAGAGGCCGACCATCGGAGTCGCTTGGCCTCCGCGGGGTCCTCGGGATCGATCTCGTCGGTCAAATACCGAACGATCGGGTCCATCCAACTTGGTTTGGCCGTTAGCTGCTGTACTTCTTCGGCCCGATCGATGCTCGGCTGCTCGAGGTTCTCCACGAAGGTCCGACCCAAGGAGTCGTAAGCCGAAGTCGCCAGTCTGAAAAGTGCGTCAGCACGGGCATTCTCCGACCTAGGGATGTGGAAAATTTCAAAATATCTGAGGCGTGCCATGAGGTCCTTCACTTTCTGAAGGTATTTGAGCATGGTCGGATCTCGCGCCTCGAATTCGCCCTTGACCTGCCCCACGATCAGCTGAGAGTCGGAGAATGCTCGGAGGCTGTCGACGCCCAGTTCTTTCGCCATCCTCAAGCCAGCGAGGAGTGCCTCGTATTCGGCTTGGTTGTTGGAGGCCTTGAAGTCGAATCGGAGGGCGTACTCGGTGACCACCCCATCCGAATTCGTGAGTAGGAGCCCGGCCCCGCTTCCCTGAGCGTTTGAAGCTCCGTCGATGTGGAGTACCCAGGTGGAGATCGGGTCTGGCTCGGAGACCGCATCTCATCCCGGGTCTTCAGCTCCCGACACTTGGTCGGTTGTCGGGCACTCGGCGATGAAGTCGGCCAAGACCTGAGCCTTCAAAGCAGGCCTTGGTCGGTACTGAATGTCGAACTCGCTGAGCTTCATCGCCCACTTCGCGAGTCATCCCGATGTGTCGGGTCGGCGCAATATCGCCCTCAGGGGCTGGTTGGTGAGCACCACTATGGCGTGAGCCTGGAAGTATGGACGGAGTCGTTGCACGGAGACAGTCACGGTGAAGATCATCTTTTTCTGTCTCCGAATACCTTGCTTCGGCACCGTGGAGCACCTTGCTGATGAGTAGATAGGTTGATGGGTTCGGCACTCGTTTTCTCGGATGAGCACCGAACTGATCGCCTTAGAAGATGTGGCAAAGTAGAGATACAAGATTTCCCCGACCTGCGGCTTTACGAGCAGCGACGGGGAAGCCAAGTACTTCTTCAGGTCTTCGAAGACCTGTCGGCACTTATCCGACCAAGAAAAACCGTTTGCATGCCGCAAAGTTTTGAAAAATGGGAGGCACCTTTCAGCTGATCGAGAAATGAATCAGCTGAGAGCGACGATTTTTTCGTTCAGCTGTTGGACCTCCTTCTTGGTGTTCGGATGACGCATGTCGAGGATTGCCTCAATCTCTCTTTGAGAAATGAGGAATCCGAGAAACTTCCCTGAGGTCACCCCGAAAGCGCATTTGGTCGGGTTGAGCTTCATTCGGTGCTGTCGAAGGGTGCGAAAGGTCTCCTCGAGATCCTGAACATGGTCCGGGATCTGCGCGCTCTTCACCAGCATGTCGTCCACGTATACCTCCATGTTGCGCCCGATCTGGTCTTTGAAGACCTTATTGACAAGTCGCTGGTAGGTGGCGCCGGTGTTCTTCAGTCCGAAGGGCATCACTCGATAACAGTAAAGGCCCTTGGGAGTCATGAACGCGGTGTGCTCTTCATCTTCAGGCGCCATCCGGATCTGGTTGTATCCGACGAAGGCGTCCATGAAGCTGAGCAGTCGAAATCCGGACGTCGCGTCCACCAGCTGGTCGATCTTGAGAAGTGGGAAGCTATCCTTTGGGCAGGCTCGGTTGAGGTCGGTGTAGTCGATGCAGATCCTCCACTTCCCATTGGCTTTTTTGACCATGACAACATTGGCAAGCCAATCGGGATACGTGGATTCTCGGATAAAGCCCGCTTCGAGTAGCTTGTCCACTTCTTCGTCGATGGCCCTCTGCCTCTCTGGAGTGAAGGACCTTTTCTTCTGCCTCACCGGCCTCATCGTTGGGTCGATGTTGAGTCGGTAGGTTATAGTTTCTGGGGGGATGCCCGACATATCTGCTGCCAACCAAGCAAATATGTCGGCATTAGCCGTCAGCAGCTCCGTCAGTCGGCGTCGTTCTGGGTCGGGCAGTTGAGACCCGACCCAAACCTTCCGTACCGGATTTTTCACTATCGGGACCGCCACGAGCTGCTCGGCCGGCGAACCTCGCTCTTCCTCCTCCCGTTGGTCCGGCTTGTCGATTGTCAGGGAGCCCTTCGACTCGTCGTTTTGAGCGGAGATCTGGAAGCACCGTCGGGCGAGCTGTTGATCCCCGCGCATCTCCCCGATTCCATTTTTGGTCGGGAACCGAATGAGGAGATGGTACGTCGAGACGATCGCTTTGAGAGCGTTCAGCCCGGGTCGTCCAAGGATGGCGTTGTAGGCCGAAGGAACTAGGACGACCGCGAAAGTTAAGTAGACCGTGCTTTGTCGTGGTTCGGTGCCGGCCGTCACGGGCAGGGTAATTTCTCCCTCTGTCGTGACAGCATCTCCGGCAAAGCCGATCAAGGGCATGGAGATCCTCTTAAGTCGGTCAGTTGACAGTTGCATCCGGGAGAAGGTCGAGTAAAATAAAATATTTGTCGAACTTCCATTATCAACAAAAATTCGCTTTACATCATAATTTGCTATTGTCGCCGACACAACAACAGCATCGTCGTGGGGAGTTTGGATGCCCCGAACGTCATCCTCCGTAAAGGTGATTACGTCGTCCGGGCGTGGCCTTTTCGTCGGCTCCCCTCCCGTAGACGTCCCCGGACCCAGCCGTTTGGAGATCATGTTGATGACTCCGGCCGTCGGCTGATTGGTCGCCGCTTCTTCAATCGGCTAGGGTCGCCGATCGGCAACTGGTTGGGTCGGCGGACCCTTCCGAAATTTGTCGAGATACCCCCGACGGATGAGAGCTTCGATCTCATCCTTCAGCTGGATGCACTGCTCGGTGTTGTGGCCGTGGCCTCGATGAAATCGGCAGTACTTCCGACGGTCGAGGCCTTTTGCCTTCAGAGGCAGAGGCCGTCACAGGTATTCTTCCCCCTCGATCTCCATTAGAATCTGTGCACGAGGAGTGGAGAGAGGAGTGTAGGAATCATACCTGGGGCGTGCCGGCCTTGGAGTTTGCTGCCGGGGTGACTTTTGGATTCGTCGGGGTGGCGAGACCCGACTATCGGTCGGGGGCTTGCTGGGTTCAGCAGGTTCCCGACCTTTCCTCCGCTTCTCTTTCGGGCCTCTGGGCTCGACCAAGCGTCGGTCGGATGCTCCTTCGTTCGCGCGCGTATACTTGTATGCGCGCTCCAGTAGCTCGGCATATGTCCGGGGGAGGGTCTTGTCCAGAGAGTAGGTGAATCGGGACGCCCTCAGGCCCCGCTTCATGGCTGAGATAGCCATGTCTTCGTTGAGGTCCCGGACCTCAAGCGTGGCCATGTTGAATCGTGCCACGAAGTGTCGGAGCGTCTCATTTTCTCCCTGTTTGAGGGAGAAAAGGCTGTCCGACGTTCGCGGCGGCTTTCGGCTGGTGCTGAAGTGGGCCACGAATGAGTGCTCGAGCTGTCCGAAGGAGTGGATACTTCCCGATCGAAGATCGGAGTACCAGGCCCTGGCAGCCTTGCGGAGTGTGGCGGGGAAGTCGATGCAAAAAAGAGCGTCGGTTGCCCCTTGAATCGTCATGAGAGCTTTATAGCTCTCGAGGTGGTCGACTGGGTCGGTGGAGCCGTCGTATGGCTCCACGTGCGGCATCTTGAACCGACTAGGAATCGATTCGTCGAGGACCAGTCGGGAGAGAGGTTGGGCGGTCTGGAAGTCAACGTCGTTCGAAGACTTCTGGCCGTCCATCTGCAACTGCGCGAGTCGGCGGTCGATTTTCTCGAACCGGCGCTCGTAGTCGTCCGCTCGTCGATGCTGGGAGACCCCGGGAGTGGAGTCTCCGGAAGATTCCGAGGGGGAGGCCGACGGTGTGCGCGGTCGTTTCTCCTTCCTTGCCCGTTCCAGCGGGGAAGGAGAGGGCTGCTGGGACAGTCGGTCATCACGCCAGGGCCGCTCCTCCTCTTCTCCGCGGGAGTGCTGTTGAGGGCGCTCGCGCGGAGGCAACGGGGATCGGCGCGGTCGTTGGCGGCTGCTCCTGGAGGGCATCGGACGGGCCGCCGGTTGTTGCTGGAGGCTCTTGACTGCGTCCGTCAGTACGGTCATCTGCCGTACGATGGCCGCGATCTGCGCCTCCGTGGTCACCGCGGGGTGTGGAGAGCTGGGCTCCACCGCCGGCGGTGGCGGGGAGGCCTCTTCCCGGCCGGAAGAGCGCCTCGCCGACCCGGTGATCCTCGATCGTTGCGCTCTTGTCTTTGTCATCCCGCCCCCCTACCTGGCGCGCCAATCTGTTGCGGCCAATCGCCTCGTCGTCCGATCGCCGGAGAACGAGCACCTGCAAAATGAGAAGTCCACACTGTCCGGAGGCGGCTCCGGTGGGGACCCTCCAACGGTCAAGTCAGAGAGGTGACTGGACAACAGTGAAATGAAGACAGAGAGCTCGATCGAGAGAGAGAGGGAGGGAGAGGGAGAGGGAGAGGAGCGAGCCTGTGATTTTGGAGTCGAGAAGTGGGGGGAGCGGATCCCTTGCTCTGTTGCCTTCCCCGAGTTATATAGTGGAGCACGGTATGGCGCCGCCATTAATGGCGCAGACAAGTGAGGAATTGTCAGCTCACTGTAGATTGTCAGAGTCGCCGTGAAAGTGTCATGTCGCCGTGGGGCTGTCAAATCACCAGGGTTGACAATGCTCTCGGCGGGACAATGCCCCTAGATGGCCGTGCCGCACGTTGCTGTCAGAACTGACAAGGTCTGGCGGCTGTACGGCGATCAGAGGAGCCGACCGACCCTAGGTCGGTGGCCAGCTGAGTGGCGTCGGGCTCCTCCGTTGGTCGGCGAGTTTTATGTGAGTCGGCCATCAGACCTTCCGGTTCAGTCGGTCGGAAAAGGTGCGTCCGACATATCTTCAGTCGGTCGTAAGCCGATGATTGGCCGGTGATGGTGTCAGTTGGTCGATCCGACTGTCAATCGATCGGTCGGTCCCTCCGACCGTAAATCGATCGGTCGGTTCCTCCGACCATCGATCGATCGGTCGGTGGGTATTTCCCAACAAATATAAATATTGATCGGTGAGATCTGATCCATGATCCATCCATTTTCGTCCTTTGCTTCTATGAGAGTAATTTTTATGAATAAAATAAATCACAATCACAAGAGAAACGAAGATATGGCTTGCCATTATTTGACAAGACAGCCCATCACGCATCATTTTCCATGACGACGGACTATAAAATGTGTGATTTTCACGTTTTCATGTTCTTCTTATTTTCTGATCCGACGTGTAAGAAGTGCACCTAGAATTTGCAAGCTACCCTTCGAAAGGAAACATATTCGTTGCAACGGTGTTACAATGGTGACGTGGCATTACCGTCGCAACGAAAATTTACTCCCTCGAGAGGCCTATTTATAGCTTGCAGTAGCAAGCTAGGAATTAGCAAATCCATTAGAGAGTCAGGGCCTGGAAAAATATTAAGAGTGAGATGGATTCCTTAGTTGGAGAATGTCAATCTTTAGAGCTCTTGAAAGCTCAAGCTCATTCATGGAGCCACATATTCAGCTTCATAAACTCCATGTCCCTCAAGTGTGCCGTAGAGCTCGGCATAGCAGACATCATCCACACCCATGGCAAGCCAATCTCCCTCCTTGAACTAGCAACCAAACTATCCATCCCCCCCACCAGAAACAACGACTTGCGCCGCCTCATGCGCCTCCTGGTGTTCTCGGGATTATTCGGTCGAAAGCGTGATGGGAACAGTCCCGATCACGACGACGAAGAGCTGTACATCCCCAACACCATGTCTGCCCTCCTTGTCAAGGAGAAGGATGCGAACGTCTCGTCGTTCCTTCTGATGCTGGACCAAATGTTGCTCAACCCATGGTATAACCTCAGTAGTTGGTTCAAGCAAGATAAGCTGCCCACGCCCTTCGAGGTAGCACATGGAAAGGGTGTTTGGGAGGCCACCAGCCAAACCCCGGGCTTCGATAGCTTGGTGAACGAGGGGTTGGCAAGCGACTCTCAGTTCGTGGCCAAACTGGTCGTCGAGGAGTGCGGCGAGGTCTTCAAAGGCCTGAGGTCGCTGGTGGACGTTGGTGGGGGGACGGGCACGATGGCCCGGGCCATCGCGGAGGCCTATCCACAGGTGAAGTGCACCGTCCTTGACCTGCCCCACGTGGTAGCGAGCTCGGAAGCGAGCGAGGCGGTCCAGCTTGTCGCGGGAGATATGTTTCAGTATATCCCTCCTGCTGATGCAGTGCTGCTCAAGGTATACTCCTGGTCTGGTACTTAAGATGTCACGCCATAGTAGTTTGCTGAAGATTCAGTTGGAGGATTGAAGGACTATAACCTTGATATGCTTGTCGCATTATTTTTTTTAAAAAAAGCTAAAACAATTTTAAACCCGATATTTTATTCAAGATCAGAATTTTGGTATGATCTGCTTGCAAATTGACCTGAACCCCCTAGAGTTATCACGTTTGGATTTGATCCCTAATGGTCTAGGGCAATATTCACTACAGTTTGCGATCTTATGAGGGCCTGATCAGCTCTCCAATCAGGAATTATTACTGGTATGTTTAAGAAATTTGAACCTTGGGGAAGTTTAAATTTCCTAGAGAACTGCAATATTCTTACAATCGATCTCTTTTCCTTCTTGAATAAAATTAGGTGACTAATGGGGCATTTGCCCATTAGTCCCTGTTTTAATTAAAAAAATACAAAATCCTGCTGGTGGGAATTAAAAGAAATTAGAGAACCAACTGCAACTAAATCATGACTTTTGCACACAAAGCTTTACTAATTACCGAACCTGGCAGAACTTTTTTATGGCTTGTCGATCATCTATTCTCACTTGTATCCAAGACATATGATGCTGATCCATTGTTTAGATCCGTATATCCGGTTGACTAGCCTGTTATACCCATTTTGGGACAGCTGAACTGTGATCCTTGTACTGACATAACTATTGATGTTAACGCTTCGATCCAACCCACTTTCCCAGTCGACACTAAATTAGACACGTAACTTGTTTGCCACAAGAAAAAATTTTCCACGCAAAAATCATGTATAACTTCAAGCGGAAAGAAATCCGATCACAAAAATTCTTTTGTGCAGTAAACTTAAGCTACCAAAATTAAAGGAATCAAATTGTTTGTTTGTATTATAACTATGCATAAGCAAACCATTTAACATTAATTAATTGCTTTCAATCTATGCTCAAGAATATGATGTTCCATTTCTTATTAATTTTTCTCAGGCTAATAAATTCATATATATAATTCCTCTAATTATAAGTCACATATCTTATTCTTATTAAAAGAAGTAAAATATAATATTCTTTTCTATCACCTGCGGCAAATTGAATATTATTTTTTCTTGAAAAAGATCATTTGTTCCTTGAAAAAGGGTCATGCCTACATGTTTTTCTTATGTGTTTACCTAACTTCCAAATTTGAACTACACATTGATACCTAAAAAAATAAAAAAATAAAAAGTACTCCAGTATATTTGATAACATCCAGTCTTGCGGTTTTACTTCTTATGGTTGTTGTTTGCAGTGGGTGCTACATGATTGGAGCGACGAGGACTGCGTAAACATACTGAAACAATGCAAGAAGGCTGTTCCATCCAAAGAAGAGGGGGGAAAGGTGATCATTATTGAAATGGTAGTTGACTTGGATATTGGCTTTCCTGAGTTGGCTGAAACACAGCTACTCTTTGACATGCACATGATAGTCCACACCACAGGGAAACAAAGAAAGGAATGCGAATGGAAAAATTTTTTTACTGATGCAGGTTTTACCGGCTACAAAATCATACCGGCATTAGGCGTGCGTTCAGTTATCGTGGCTTATTATTGAATAATGGATAGATAAGTGAAGTCATCTACTAGTGGGCATGAAGTGATCACTTTGCTGCTTCCTTCAAGTTTAATCTTAGATCTTCATTATGTAACGCATCAATTATCCTATAGTCTTGTCGGTTACCTCATGTAGTAGAATCGGTGTGATGTTTGTATTGGTCTTCGTCGAGTTTGTGATCTATTATGTAACGTATTAATTATCCTATAGTCTTATCGGTTACCTCATGTAGTAGAATCAGTGTGATGTTTGCATTGGTCTTCGTTGAGTTTGTGATCTATCTGTCATGCTAAGTTGGTTGGCCTTGTCAAAGCTGAAAGAATAAAAAGTACTCTTCATTTGCCTCTCTAGAGATATTTTGCTATGTACTAAGAGTTGGAATCATTTTAGAGAATGTTAATTTGGTCGAATTTTGTATTTTTTTTTTGATAAAAAAATTTATCACTGCAAGAAAATAATTTTTTACCGACGGCTATTAGTGACAGCAAAATTGCCGTCATTAATAATAATTTTTACAATTGACAAATGACGACCAACAAATTTACCGTCGTAAAAAAAAAAATTGGTGACGGTAGTTTTGGCTTTTAGCGATGGCAAGTTACATCTTTAATAAGAAGTAATTTTATTTTTTTTTTTAAATTTGATCCTAAGATTATTAACGATGGAGTTATTTTATTAGTGATGGCATTTTGCCATCGCTAATAACCAAGTAATTATATATTTTTTAATATGATTCTAAGATTATTAGCGATGAGATTATCTTATTTGCGACAACATTTTGTCATCTTTAATAACCAAATAATTTTATTTTTTTAAATTTATTTTTATAATTATTAGCGATGGATTTACGTTATTAGCGATGGTAATTTATCGTCGCTAACAATCCTAAATTTTTTCCTCTGAATTTTCCTCCCATCTTGCAAACTTATTAGCAACGGCTTAAATACTTGCCGTCGCTATAAATTTAAATTTTAAAAATATCTATTAGCAATGGCTTTAGCGACGAAAGCTAGCCGTCGCTAATAGTCTGTCCTAAAAACCCTTCGGGTCCCCGACTGCCTCCCCGCTTCACCCCTGCCTCCCCTTTTCCCCCTCGCCTCCGGTCCTCCTTCTCTCTTACCGCACCGTCGAAGCCCTCGACCTCCTCCCCCCAACCCCCGTGCCGCTGTCCCCACCTTCGATCCGACATCCCCTAGTCAGATCGATTGTGTGTTCCCGAGCCCTCCTCTTGCCAGATCGCCCTCCGCCTCCCTTTTCCCCCTCACCTTCGATCTCCCTTCTCCCCAGCCGTGCCATCGGAGCCCTCGACGTCCTCCCCCTAGCCTTCGCACTGTTGTCCCCACCTCCGATCCGTTGTTCTCTCGCTGGATTACATGTTCCCGAGCCCTCTTCTTGTCAGATCGTCCTCCTCTTGCTGGATTGGGGCCCCCATCGCCTCCTCTTTTGTCGGATTGCCCCTCCTCTTGTCAGATCGCCCCTCCTCTTGTCAGATCGGGTCCCCTGCTGCCTCCCCCTTCTCCCCCCACCCCTCCCCACCGTCGGAGCATCGTGTCGCCGACCCACCACTGGACCCGAGTCACCAGATGGTTTTTAGTGACAGCGATGGCTCCATCGTCGTCACCATAACTCGTTCTCATCTTTTTAAATTTTTAATATTTAAAATTATATTTATCTGATTCATTTTAAATTAATAATATTTGAGTTTAAATATTATTAATTTAAATATTAATAATATTATTAATTTAAATAATATTATTAATAATATTATTGATAATATTATTTAAATTAATATTATTCTCGAGAGGTAGAAATACTTTGGAAAGCTCTCCGACGAGAGTAGTCTTACGGTCTTTGGTGGTAGGGGTTCGATATCGGGCTACCGTCGGATCGATTTTAGCCTGCTCATCTACTCCGATGGCGATCGGAGCAGCTCGATGATTGGACTGTACGTCCAGGCCTGACCCAAAGTTCGAAAAGAATTTTCGAACTGGACTCAAAGAGGGGTGTGGCTTGGCCCACCCCTTCCCGTTTCCAACCTTATTTGCAATCTCACTCGATACTTTAAAACCTCCAGGATAAATTTGCCTGGATGCCATATTGGTGTGTTCGCACGGCCTAATCATTTGGCATGCTCCACGTCCGCATGTGCGGGACACACATCCCGACCGTTTCTATTTGCAATGACGTCTTTTACTTGGAATTTCAGTATTTAAAAAATTTAAAAGTATTGCATTGTATATAACAATAGATCCATCTTTTGATTAATATATATATTTTATGGTATCCATATATTTATATATTTTTTTATAAATTGAAGAATTATGTACATTGTTCAATTGACTGTCCAGTTTGAATAGTTTGAAAATTATAATTAATTCTACAGATAATTACAGTAATAAAATGGTATGTTGAGAGTTCGAAAAAAATTTCGGACAGCATTTTCTTTTAGTTCTCTTCACACTTCTTCAGTCGTGTGGGAAGAACTAAGAAAAAATACTATCAAAATTTTTTTTGATCTCTATTACGTATCATTTGATTATTGTAATTGACCTATAGAATTAATACAATTTCTGAATAGAATAGAACCTTCTATATCTGTTAGTTGATGATAGAATATATTTTTTATGTAAGCCATTTTAAATGATAAAAATTTGATAAGCATTTTATCTTATATTTGTATATACAAAATCTTTAGATAGTGTGTCATGGACCGTAGTTGGATGGACCAATCGAGTAGTCGATGGGATAATTTCTGCTGAATATAAGGAGGGTGTCAAGTACTTCTATGACTATACTTTTGGGAATGCTGCACTCTTAGTTCAAGAATTGGCTCATTATCCTTGTAAGAGATGTATCAATAGAAAAATATTTGATAGGAATACAATAATTGCCCATTTATATAGAAGTGAATTTATGCCAAACTATAAGTTTTGGTACCTGCATGGGGAAACGTGAGAGATAATTGTAAGGATTAGAAATCATCAGTAGGACAGGGACACAGACAGAATGGTGGATATGATTATGGATGCGGTTGATCCTGAATTTGACTGAAATATGGAGGATGATCCAAAACTGTGGTGATTTATATCATATGCTGAAAGATACTAATGAACCATTATGGTCGGATGTGAAATACATACTGTATTATCAGCTGTATCAGAGTTGTTGAATTTGAAGGTCGGGATGCAATGATTACTCCTATTGGCTTAGCATGATCTTCTTTCTAACTCCATATGGAGTTCTTTAACCGAGCTTGTCATAAGAGTACAATGAATAGCGGTGTGTGTATAAAGGATAGCTGGTGGGCAGAGGCAGAGAGTGACTATTATGAAATTCTCAAAGAAGTGATCAAATTAACCTATCTTGAAGGTAATAATATCATTCTGTTTAAGTATTGACACTACAAGAAAAAAAAATTTTGCAACGAATTTATTTGCAACGGAACCACTTTTCATCGTAAAAAGACTATTTACAATGAAAATATATATTCATCGCTAATAATAAAATATTTATAATAAATTTTTTTTTCATGTAAATAACTCCATATTTACGATGAAAATAAAATTTTATCATAAATACATATTATTTATGATGATTATTTTTATCATAAATAATAAAATATTTATTTTAACTTTAAATTTTCAAATATTAGCGATGAAAATAGTTTCATTGTAAATAATATAAGTGTTTGTGATGAAAACTCATTTTTCGTCACAAATATATGTTATTTACGATCAAAAATTTTCATCACTAATATTTAAAAAAAATAAAAGAAATTTAAAATTTAAAAATTAAAGGTTATTTATGATAAATTTTTTTTATCATAAATAATAGAGTATTATCGATGAAAACTAATTATCCATCACAAATACCTTCTTATTTATAATAAAACTTTTTCATCGCTAATATTTGAAAAAATAAAAAATTTTAAAAAATTAAAAATTATAGATTATTTGTGATGAAAATATTACGTTGCAAATACTAGAGTATTGATGATGAAAATAAATTTTTCAATCCAAATAGATCTTATTTACGATGAAAAATTTTTATCGCTAATATTTAAAAAATATAAAAAAAATAAAAAATTTAAAAATTATAGATTATTTACGATAAAAATTTTACATCATAAATAATTGAGTATTTACGATGGAAAGTAATTTTTCATCGTAAATACATAATGATTTACGATAAAAATTTTTCATTACTAATACATGAAAAAAATAAAATTTTTTTAAAATTTTAAAACTTCAGATTATTAGTGACAAAAATTTTGCATCGTAAATCATTATGTATTTGCAATGAATATCTACTTTGCATCTCAAATACTCACTATTTACGATGAAAAGTCTTCTCGCTAATATTTGAATAAAAATAAAGAATTTTAAAATTTAAAAATTATGGATTAGTTGTGATGAAAATATTACATCATAAATAATTAAATATTTATGATGAAAATTATCTTTTCATCGTAAATACTCATGTATTTATGATAAAAATTTTTATCGTTAATATATTAAAAAAATAAAAAAAATTAAAAATTTAAAAATTATGAATTATTAGTGACTAAATTTTTTTATCATAAATAGTCAATTATTTGAGATAAAAATATTTTCATCATCAATTTTTTTAAAAAAAAAATTTAAAAAATATAAAAATTATTTACGACTATAGTTTTCATCTTTAAATTTTTTTGAATCTGTCTCATTATTCAATTTTGAATAGGTTGTTGGTTCTATGGACTGACTAAAGGTCATAAAATACAAAGACTTTGTATCTGCCCAAAAATATAGAAAGGAGATGATACTGGATCTTTATATGTTAAAACATGATCTACAAAAAGGTTATTCAAAGATTTTTGAATGTATACCAAACTAGTCCTCCTAAATTTTTTTAAATAAAAACTCTTCTAAACTTTTTAGTAATTGTATAAGTCATTTGCATGATGATGTAATTAAGTCATGCATAATAGGTGTAATGTTCATCAAGTTCAAAATTTATAATATTGATTGATCATGTCCAAATAGCAAGATATCTTTTATGATAAATCATATTAATTATGATGTCTCTATCTAAGTTACTCTAATAAAGAAAAAAATAGAGCAAAATTAATATCATACAAAATAATAATATTTATCATAATTTTTTATAATAAATTAATATTTTTTAAAATATTTAGTTACTCATAAATTGTTCTAAGTTTAATTAGAAGGCATGAAAAGTAATTTTGAGTATTTAGTTATCTCAAAAGATCAAAGTCAGTTTCCAACTTGAGGATCTAGATTAAAAAATACTTAGAATGACTTGGACTGATAAGAATTGAAATGAGTTCTACTAAAGTAATCAAATACTTTTAACTCAAACTATAATTGATGCTACTAAAGTATATTTTTTATAGTATTAAATGAAACAAGTTTCAGTAACAAAAAAATAAAACTAATAGAATATGACTGTATAGGATGGATATGTGTTACATAACTTAGTGAAAAAAGGCTTGAAACTTAGATTTAATATAAAAATAAATATATAAAAATAAATTAATATCTTTTTTAGTTTATTCTTACTTGAGGAAGAGAAAAAATTATACCCAATGAAATCACATACATTTTTCAAATTACAAAAACAATACCCTCTGTGCATATGCCCAACTATAATAAATATTATTTATCATTACCGATTATTTTAAAAAGTTTCAAGAATAAAGATTAGAGGAAACTTGATTGAAATCTAATATATTTATTAACTAATTTTGAGCCCTTGCATTGTGTGCGGATTTTAGATCATATAATAGATTATTTTTTAAATATATATATAAATAGTAAAATAATATCCATCCAAATTTTCTTCGTGAAAAATAATTAGCAATGAAAATTATTTTTCGTTGCTAATAAGATAATTAATGATGAAATATCTTATTTTTGTCATAATTTTTTTTGAAAAATTGGGGCAATTTTTTTTCATAAGGAATTATTAGCGATGAAAATCTTTTCCGTCGCTAATAACCTAATTAACGATGCAATATTTTTTATCGCAAATAATTTTTTTTGGTGAAAAAACTTTTTTAGCACGAAAATAGAGATTTTTTTTGATGAAAATTATTAGCGATGAAAATTATTTTTCATCATTAATAAAGTTATTAACGATAAAATATTTTTTCATCGTAAATAATTTTTTTTGGTGGGAAATTTTTTTTATCGCAGAAATTTTTTCTGAATTATTAGCGACGAAAATTTAGTTTCCATCGCTAATAATATTTTTGGTGACGAAAATTTTCGTCGCTAATAGTTTATGTCACATACGTCTCTTCATGCGAAACCCTTCTTCTCTCTGCCCCATTTCATGCGAAATCTCTTTTTCCCCCCCTCCCCCTCTCTGCTCTCCCCCTCTCACCTCCATCGCTTCTCGTCGCTGCGTTCGTTGCCATCTACATCTGCCGTCCGTCACCGACATCGTTGCTTCCCCTCCACCGCCGTCGCTTCTCACCGTCCGCATCCGTCGGATGTAACGATTTCAAGACTTTTTTTTTGGTGTGGATTAGGCCACCGGGGGGCCGGAGAGTGGTCGGTCGGTGGTGGCGGAGATAGGGCTGGCGGCGACTGAGATCGGGCTGGTGGGAATGGTGTTTGGGACCGGAGATGGGGGTCGAGGAGGGTTTGGGGTGGGATGTGGTCGGTGGGGGATGGGCCCGGGAGGGGGCAGCCGGTGGCCCTGTCTCCATCGTCGGGGAGGGTGTCGGCTGGCAGAGACGGGGTCAGGGAGGGGGCGACTGGCGGTCGGGGGAGACTGGGTTGAGGAGAGGGCGATGACGGGGAGGGAGAAAGGGAAGAGAGAAAGGAGGGAGGAAAAGAAAAAAATAAAAGATATAAAAAAGAAAGAAAAAAGGTGAAGAAAGAAAAAAAAAGAAAAAAAAAGAAAAAGAGAAGATGGGGTCGAGGAGGGGGCGGCCGGCGACGATGGAGATGGGGTCGGGGAGTGTGTCGGTCGGTGGAGACAGGTCGGGTTGGGGGTGGCTGGCGGTCGGGGGAGATGGGGCTGGGGAGGGCGCCTGCCGGTGGCCGACGAAGATGGGGCCGGGGACAGGGCTGCTGGCGGTCGGGTGAGACGGGGCTGGGGAGGGTATTGATCGGCGGAGACGGGGTCGGGGAGGGGGCGGCTGAGGGAGATGGGGCTGGGGAGGGTGTCGGTCGGCAGAGATGAAGTCGGGGAGGGGGCGGTTGGCGGAGACGGGGTCGGGGGAGATAGGACCGGGGAGGGTGTCGGCCGATGGAGATGGGATCGGGGAGGGGGCGGCCGACGGTCGGGGGAGACAGGATCGGGGAGGGTGTCAGTTGGTGGAGATGAGATAGGGGAGGGGACAGCCGGCGGCTGAGGGAGATGGGGTCGGGGAGGGTGTCGGCTGGCGGAGATGGGGTCGGGGAGGGGGCGGCCGGCGGTCAGGATAGACGGGGCCAGGGAGGGTGTCGGCCGATGGAGACGAGGTCGGGAAGGGGGCGGCAAGCGATCGGGGGAGACGAGATCGAGGAGGGTGTCGGCCAACAGAGACGGGGCCGGGGAGTGGGCGGCCGGCGGCCGGTGGAGATGGGGCTAGAGAGAAATTTATTTGATTAATAAAATTATTTAATTATTTGATTAATTATATTTATTGCATAAATTTTTTAGTGTTACTACTGAAATTATTTAATTATTTGATTAATTATTTTTTATTTTACTAACATAATGCACATTGCTGTTACTTATTGTAAATTAATTATTTTATGTACTATTTTATATATTTTTATTTATTATAATTAAATATAAAAAATTTTTATTTTTAAAAAAAAATTATTGAAATTTATGATGAAAAAATTTTAATGGAGAGTTACTCTTTTTTGATAAATTAGAAATCCATCTTCGAATGTATGTTCAGAGATGGTAGTTAAATTACATTGAACCGTAGATTTTCGTTCAAGAGTCGATCTTCATCGAGATCGACTCTTAGATATCCCGTATTCAGGCTTTTTGAAAAAATAATAATCTTATTATTGTTAATAGTTGATATTTTATTTCATTATGTAGTATTCAGTATTTATCTGTCCACTATTCTCCAGATATATGGTAGATTGGGTGCATAGGCACTATATTCACATCATATACTTGGAGAACCATAGAGAGATGCTGTCAAAATTTTTACAATAATGAGATAAAATATCTATTAATAATAATAATAAGATTATTACTTTTCTGAAAGGGATAGGACCACACCTGTTAGTAATAATGTGAAATGGATAGTATTATGCATTTTTACTTCATTAAATTGGTGGAAAGATATTTTCTATATTACTGTTCAGTCTATATTTTTTAATGTGTTATTTTGTATAAAATGATCCGTGTCTGGATCCGAATCGGGATTTTGGTTGGAATTCGGATCGTGATTCAATTTGAAATTCGGATCGAGATCCAGTTTAGATGAATACCACTAAATTTTTTTTTTGTTAATAATTTTTTGTTTGTTGTTAGATAGATATCAATAAAAGTTGGATGAATGC
This sequence comes from Elaeis guineensis, assembly GCF_000442705.2. Taxonomy (NCBI): domain Eukaryota; kingdom Viridiplantae; phylum Streptophyta; class Magnoliopsida; order Arecales; family Arecaceae; genus Elaeis; species Elaeis guineensis. Next base: position 8,090,791 of record NC_025996.2, on the reverse strand, counting down.
TAGAGATTTTTTTTACCTGAATATCAAAAAATTTTTTTAGATTTTATTGAGTTTGCACGGCATAAGGCTGACAGTACTAGTCGGATAAAGTATCCATGCAAGAGATGTGTTAATATGGTATATCATCACATAACACTTGTTAAGGAGTATTTGCTACATTATGGTATGGATAAGAAGTATACTTGTTGGATATGGTATGGAGAGGGTGATCCAAATGAAGTGGTGCACAATATGACGATACTGAAGATGATAGTGATGTCGCTGGACCTATCGAACATAGTGGTATAGAAGAATTATTAGATGATTTACATCAGGGTGCTTGTTCAAATGTACGTATGAGTACTATTGCATCTAAAAGCAATTCTGATCATGAACATAATATTTGGTTTGAAGTTGAAGGGACTTTTGAACAGTTTGCAAAACTTGTAAGGGATGTACGAGAGCCACTCTATCCAAATTGTATCAAGTTTTCTAAGTTAGAATTTTTGATAAAATTGCTTCATATTAAAATCGTGAGCCGATGGAGTCAGAAGTCATTTGATCAAATTTTGATATTGATTAAAGTAGCTCTTCTCAATGGAGAGAGACTTTCAAAATCATATTCTAAAGCAAAAATATACATACAAAAATTAAAACTTGGCTATATTTCTATACATCCCTGCAAAAATGACTATATATTATTTTATAAGGATAACGAACAGACAACTGAATGTCTGAAATGTGATGAGTCTAGATACAAAATCGATAATAGAAAAGCAAAGAAGATATCTTAAAAAATTTTGAGATATTTTTCATTGATTCCAAGACTTTAAAGGTTGTATATATCCACAAAGACAGCTGAAGAAATGAGATAATATTATGAGCATTGGGTTTCGGAGGAGAATATACTTAGCCATCCGACCGACTCTTTAGTGTAGAAAGACTTCGATGCAAAGCATCCACACTTTGTGAGTGACCCGTGCAATATCCAGCTTGGTCTAGCGACAGATGGATTTAATCCCTTTGGCAATCTGAGTACCTCTTACAGCATGTGGCCTGTGATACTAGTTGTATATAATGTGTCACCTTGAAAGTGCATGAAAGAACCATTTATTTTTATGTCACTATTGATTCTGGATCCGAAAGTACCAAGTAATGAAATTGATGTATATCTACGACCTTTAATCGATGATCTGAAAGAGCTATGAGAAGATGGGGTACAGACATATGATTCTGTGAGCCGAAGTAATTTTAAGTTGCATGCTTCGATTTTGTGGACCATAAATGATTTTTCTGCATATGAAAACTTATCTGGATGGAGCACCAAAGGATATCTGGCATGTCCAATTTGTAATAGGGATGCATCCTCCTTACATTTAAAGCACTGACAGAAAATATACTTCATGGGTTATCGACAGTTTCTCCCTGGTAATCATTCTTGGAGGACCTATTATAACTAATATTTTGATGGTAAATCTGATCGATGTCTACCATCTAAGGAGTTAAGTGGAGCAAAAATTTTAGAACAACTTGAAGTCATTGAAAATGTTCAATTTGAAAAAATATCGGATACTCGCAAGTAGAAGCGTACTGAAGCTGAGCTGAATTGGATGAAGTGAAGTGTCTTTTTTGAAGTACCTATTGGAAGCAGCTACTACTTCGTCATAATTTAGATGTAATGCACATTAAAAAGAATATTTGTGATAATCTCATTGGTACTGTATTGAATATTTCAGAAAAAATAAAAGATAGTACAAAAGCTCATCTTGATTTACAAAAAATAAGAATTCGATCGGAGTTGCATTTAGTTCATCGAGGTGAGAGTTTTTTTATGCCACTTGCATGTTATTCACTGTTTGGTGAGAAAAAAAAGAATTTCTGCGGATGGTTCAAAATCGTAAAGTTTTCTGATGCATACGCTTCAAATGTATTGCGGTGTGTTGAGAACAATGATGGCAATATCTCTGATATGAAAAGTCATAACTCCCATGTAATGATGCAATATTTGCTTCCTGTGGTCATGTGTGGCTATTTGGATGGTCATGTTCAAACTGCATTGATTGAGCTGGGAGTGTTCTTTCGAGAACTGTATTATCAAAAATAAAAAATTAACTTACTTGAGAGATCTGAGAAGGATATCGTACTCATTCTTTATAAGTTAGAAAAATTTTTTTCACCATCATTTTTTGATATTATGGTGCATCTAGCTGTTCATCTTCCAAAAAAAGCTCTTTTGGCCAGATCGATACATTATCGATGGATATATCATATTGAAAGATAAAAAAATTATACGCACTTTGTCATATCAATTATAAGATATAAATATATTTTTAAAATTTAAATTTATTTTTATTTATAGCTTTTTATGTATCCTAAAAAAGTATATGCACAATAAAGTAAGGCCTGATGGGTCTATAGCAGAAATATATGTAGCTACGGAGTGTGTTACATTTTACTCGATATATCTTGACGATATTGAAATAAGATTTAATCGTACTGATTATAATGCAGACCGTGAATGGGGTGACAATGAACTGACGTTGTCTATATTTAAACAAACGGTTCGATCTCTTGGTACAAGGAGATATGAATTTATGAACGTGAATAAGCTATCTAAGGCACACTTTTATGTTCTAAATAATTATAAAAAAATTGGAGATTTTATTGAGTAAGTATCATTTTAGTATACTGTTTAATGTTCTAAGTAATTTTTTCATGTCGATGTAAAATTAAAAATCATAACTTGTTGCAGTGAGCACAAGAGTATATTATGTAGACAGAATAATATGGATGCTGATGATCGATATAGGAGAAAATTTATAAAATAGTTTGATGATCTTGTAAGTTATATTAGTAATATGTTATTTATTTAATTATAAATAATATTATTTAAACCAACATAATTTTTTATGTTATGGTGTAGATGAAACATAAGTATTTCAATAAAGAAGTGAGTGCGACTGATGAGTTGTATGATTTAGCATGTGATCCCGATCGAAGGATTAATCACTACACATCCTGTATCATTGGAGGAATGAGATTTCATACAAGAGAGCTTGAGATGCAACGACGAATCCAGAATAGTGGGGTTGCTACAATAGGATATGAAAGAAAAGAAGAGATTGAATATTATGGTATACTAGTAGATATCATAGAACTAAAGTATGGGTCCAGTAATTCTGTATTTTTGTTTCAGTATGAATAGTGTGATATTAGTAATAAAAAAATCGATATTCATATCGATCCACACTTTATCAATATAAATTTTGCACGAACATGGTACCAAAATGAGCCGTATATATTAGCAACTCAAGCGAAACAAGTAATATATTTGAAGGATCTAAAGTATCGAGGTAATTGATATGTTGTACAAAAAATAACACATATAGGCGTATATGACATACCAATCCGATTAGAGATGGATGAAAATTCAGATTTACATGAAGAGAAAGCTTTTCAGCAAGAAGAACAAACATTAACCGAGCTTTTTGTTGATGAAAAACTTTTAACGGCACCTTGGAATAGGGCTGATCTACCGTCCAACGAAGTTGAAGCTAATTTTATATTTAATCTTGATGAGTCGGAGGGTGACGATCAGTTTATAAATGATGATGAGATAGAAGACGACATATATATCGATTATTGTGATTCGAAGGAGGATCTACACATTGAGGAAGATACGAATATTGATGAGTAGATCTATATTCTTCGTTCATTCTTCTCTTGCAATAATGATATACGATATAATTGTATTCATTAGAATATAATTTATTTATTATTATTATTATTTAATATTATATTCATTTATTTGTCAAAAATTATAGATATGACACCAGGAGACAGACGATAACGTTCGCGTTCACAGTCTATCTCGGAGGTTGAGGCACCTTCATCGATCTTCGTTGCCGCATTGGCTCCATTGCCAGAGAGTCCTACCCTGACAGGTCCTAGTGAGGTGGGTCCGAGTGAGACGGGTCTGAGTGGTATTATTATACTTTTTGTGTAATAAAATTTGATTCTTTTATTTAGATAGCTATCATACTGATGATTTATTTATTGTTGTTTCAGGTCAGTCTTCATCGGTAGTGAGGTGAGGGCGAGATCTATCAAAGAACCTCGTTCTAGAGCATTGAAGATGCGAGCATCCGGGATAGCATCTCCGTATTGAGATACCACCTGACTACACCAGGCCCATTAGGGGATGGTGCGAGTCATGGCAGACTGAGCTAGACATCTTATGCTGCAGTTATACCCCCATGACGCTTTTCGATTGGCGTCACATTCTACCAGCTCAGAGAGAGATTTTCTACACCCACTTACAGATAAAATAAATTATATTATAAATATTTAATTTGTATGGTATTCTTCTAATATTTGTTATTGGCAGGATGTATTCGACATCATTGATTTTGAGGAAGATCGTGTGCGACGAGCCATGGACACTCATTTATCGTTGTGTTTCAAAGATTATCGCCATCACATGCATCAGCATTAGTACCATGTGATGCAGGATCATGGGGAGGAGGCAGCGCGGCAGCGGCCCTATGACAGTATCACTATGGATGATTGGACCGTCATATGTCGGTATTACGAGGATCCGACATATCAGGTTATACATCCAAACTTTTTTTTTAGAGTTTAATGATTGAATCATTTATTCTTAAATTATATTTATTATCTACTAATTTGATTTATAATTGTACAGAGAAGATGTGCCCAGAACATCATGAATCAGGTGAGACAGACTGTACCGCATTGTGGGGGTTCGAGGTCGTTCGCACGTCACATGAAGCACATGATAGATAATTTTTAATTTTTAATTAACATATAATTCTATAGTTATTTAAAATTTTTTTAATTAATTATTCTTAAATTACAGAGAGATGCTGAGAGTGGCGAGCTTCCTGGTAGGATCGATATCTACCAGCGGACCCATCAGCGATGGTCAGGGGAGTAGACGACGGGGAGTCAGAAGCTCTTTGTAAGTTTTTTTAATTAATTTTTCATTTACAATCTAATTTTTATTATAAAATTAAAATAGCTATAACTTTAATTTTCAAGACCGTATAATAGACATGAGATCCCAGCCTACCCCTGAGGGCTCGACCGCACCCACAGATGATAAAATCTGTGATTAAATGCTTGGTACGAGATCCTATTATATTAAGAGTCTAGGGTATGGGATCACTGCTCTCTCATCCTCACGCTCGTCTAGGACTGACATCCATTCTGCTTGTGAGACTCGACTGACGGAGGTGCAGAGACAGACTATCGAAGATCGACAGCGGACTGAGCAGTGAGCTCAGGAGTTGGTTGTATGCGTCAATGAGTATCAGCAGCTCCAGATCCAGATGATAAAGCATATGGCATAGATGGAGCAGACGATACACCTGATGAGGCAGTAGAAGGTCGGTCCGAGCTCTTTCGAGCGCTCTCCTTCCCTAGCTCGTTCTCCAGATGCCGACATTTGATGACTTTTTCATGTAGTTTTTTATTTTTATTTCAAATCTCTTATAATTTTAATTTAATATAATAAAATAATAAAATTTATTTATGAGTTTATTATGTAATTTTTTTATTTTTATTTTTATTTTTAATTTATAAAAAATATTATAAATATAAACTAAAAATATATATTCAAAAATTATTTTTAAAAAAAATATATTTAAATTATTAATGATAAAATTATTTTTGATGAAATATTGATCATCAAAAATATTTTAGTATGATAATTTAATTTTTTAATAAATATAAAATTATTAAAATTTTATATAAAATTAATAGTGATAAAAAATTATTCATCATAAATAATTATTAACGATGAAAATTTTTATCAAAAATTATCATATTTATGATGTAAGTTTTATATCGCTAATGTTATTTAAATTTAATTTTTAAAAAATTTATTATTAAATTAATAGCGATGAAAAATTTTTATTGTAAAAAGTATTATTTGTGATGCAAATTTTTCATCGCTAAAAATTTTTAAAAATTTTATTTTAAAAAAAATTTAATTAAATTAATAGTGATGAAAATATTTTCATCACTATTAATTTTTTATTTATTAGTGACGTTATAATTCATCACAAATATTTTTTTTATGATTAAAATTTTTCATCAAAAATATTTTAACGATGAAAATTATTCATTGTAAATAAATTTTATTAGTGATGAAATATTTTTTCATCATAAAATATTATCAACGATGCGATTATTTACGATAAAATATTAACGATGATATTTTCATCATTAATAACTATTAGCGACAAAAATAGATTATTAATGATGAAAATTTTTTATCGCTAATAACCTATTTTATTGTAGTGCGATGGTTTGATATTGATAATTATGTGAAGGTTGATCCATGGCACGGACTTATTGAAATCAAATATAGAATAAAAATATGTCAATGATCCCTTTATGCTAGCCCAAAAGCTATTCAAGTGTGTTATACTCCATTCCCATCAAAGAAGAGAGGAAGAAGAGAATGATGGATTGTATGCAAAATTAAGTTTCGGGCCGTTCATTATGCACTCAAAGAAGAAGAAGAGCCCTATTTACCAAAATACTTTCAGGAGGACGAAATATCTAGAGTTCATCAGTCTTTCATAGATGCAGAGTTGGATGTGCAAGGTTTTCTCCTACGTAATGGCCAACATGAGGTAGATTATTCTGCATTTGTTTTAAAAGATAATCCTATCCAAGAAGGGGAAGAAGATAAAGAAGTAGAAGAAAAGGAAGAATTAGATGAAGAATCTGAAGGATACCAAACTCTACGTAATATCGATCCTCCATCATAGAGATCAGACTCTATGTAATATCGAGCATGAAAAGTAGCTAGATGTGCATAATATGCTGGGAGAACTTTTCAAGAAAAGATGTTATGTGAGATTGTTAGTTAGCATCTGCAATATAAAATCAATAAAAAAATGATTCTCATCCAGCAGTATATGATAATATATTGGTCTATTGGTACAAAATTAATGTATCATGATATATAGTTAAATAAATATGATACATAGTTATTTTATTTTGATACATAATTAATCCAATATGATATATAGTTATTTTTATTTTTAGAGGTTATAGGTCATATCTTTCCAAGGCTGAAGCCATCGCAGTCGAAAAGAGAGGTCTCATGCCGTTAGCTCACATGCTTCAGCACCACACGTATCACGCGGTAAACTCTAATATTTTAAATATTTTTTTTATATTATTTTATTTTTTATTATCTAATATAATATTCTTTATGATTCTCAAACTCAGACGATGTGGGATCACCAGTGACCCCACAGTCACACGGAGCAGGTCCGGTTCTTAGAGTTAGAGGCATGGTAAAGGATCCATCTGGCTCACGGCACCTTTGACTTGATCGGAGGATAGAGAGCTCGTCCACATTCAGATCCATACGTAAGTACTATATATCTTCACTGAATATATTTAAATTTTAATCATTTTAGAGTCTAATATTTATTGTTCAAAATAAATTTCATAGCATATTTACAGAGCCTGAGGTGCCTCTTGTGGTTACCGGCATCATCCCACGATTGATGCTTGGGCCGATGAATGAGTTCTCTAGTTGACCATCGGAGGCTCGTGATGCAGCCTAGGAGATGTTCCTGGTAAGTCAAAGATATTTAATTTTTAAATTTATGGTAGGTTTGTATTCTATTTATTGATACACGGTTGCTTCTAGTTATAGGGGTACTATCGATTCAAGACTTCTCAGGATGAGGAGGTTGGCCGTCAGATCTTCGAGGAGGTGGTCACGTGGAGGTTTCGGGATGGATTGTACAACTTTCGGTAGTCCATCATAGAGCACTCCAGTTTCGAGTCACCATCAAAACTGAAAGTCTTACATAGATCATTGGATATAGACAGACATATGAAAGGCCCTCTGTGACTAGTGGAGTACTCTACTAGACGGCAGAGGGCACGATAGAATCGATCCACCCAGTAGCATTCGATCAAACACACTGACGGCTTCGTTGGCACACATGTTGCAACCGATAAATTGATAAAATTTTTTTATTTAAATTAATTTTATATTAAATTAATCATACATATATTTTAATTAATTTAATTTTATTAATTATTTATTATAGATATGGTGGCTGGGTCGTGCATAAGGACAGCTGCAGATATGGAAGGCTACACATCAGTCTAGGAGGATTGATGATTACTTAGATCCTGGATCTTGACAGATCACAGTAACAACTTAAAATATTATTTATTAAAATTATATATATATTAGTGTGTATGGACTAATAAAATTTTAAACCATATAGGTAGATTATACGGAGTATCTCACATCACGGCACAATGAGGATCCATCCTCTCAGCCCCTTTTTGATCTCGAGGAATGGCTCAAGGATACTAGAGGGGTAAGTAAGAGTCAGATCATAGGATTTGGCCATAGCTTTGACCCTCCACCAGCTCGAGAATCTTCATCGACGTCCTCCTCTCAAGGTTTGATGACCCAAACGTGAGCTAACGCACATGTGGAGGAGATCTTGCAGATGCTTTGGAGCCAGCGATCTCAGAGCTTTCGAGATGCCATCCGTGATATGATCGTTGAAATTCTCTAAGATCTGTATTTGCACGATCAGTTGGGCTCGTTGTCACAGCCATCACAGCAGGTGAGTCTATTAATAATTTTTTTATTTATTTTAAATTTTTATATTTAAAAATTTTACATATTTAAACTTGAGTTCAGAAAGAAGATATTGGGGATAAAAATTCAATCTAACCATCTAAATGATGGGCTGGAGGTATCTATAGCTCCGTATTATCGAATGAAATATGTAACAATAATCTGTTCGAAAATCAGAGTAGTATATCGAAATATACGTCTCCGTATCAACATATATGCTTTCGTATCGAAACTTATTAATAATATTTTTTTTTGTTACAAGATGTTGGGATATTCGTTTTCCATCCAGCGACTGCTGAAGAGAACGTACAGGAGGAGTAGGAGGAGGATGAGGAGGATCGTACATGATTTTTTTTTGATATGTATGTAATTTTGATACTTGTAAAGTAGTATCTGTATATAAAATTATATAATTTATATTTTTAATATAATATAATTAATTTTATATCTATGATTGTGTTGCATAATTGTTATCTTATTTATAATCAATTTTAAAAAATATTATTGCTTATTACTATGATTAAAGTAAATTTTAAAATATTTAATTATAATTTTTTTAAAAAAATTAAAAACTGTTAGTGATAATATTAGTGATGCAAACTGCTGTCACTAATAATTTTTTAAATTTTAATTAAAAAAATCTAAAAAATTATTAGCGATGGTAGTAGCAACAAAATTATCATCAGTTATAGTTTTTAATGATTTAATTAAAAAAATATTAAAATTATTAATGATGGAGCTTTATCGCTAATACCATCGCTACTTACCATTATTAACGACGACGAATCCGCCATTGCTAATAAAGGTAATTAGCAACATGGTTACTTCCATCAAATTTTTAGCGATGGCATGTCGTCGCTAATATCATTAGCAACAGCAAACTGATTATTAGCGATGATAACTAATCATTGCTAATAATTTTTTTTTTAGTGTGTGTAATTAAAAAAAAATATTTTAACTATGAAGTAACCGATTGAAATTAATCACATGCATTTCAACATGAGAAATTTACGTAGAGTTGCGCTAAGAAAAATAACACTAACATCTAACATCTTTATTCGATTTTCTATCAGAAAAATTCTAGTTTTTCTTGGAACCTCATAAATGACAAGTTGAAATACTTCATACTTTACATTAAAAAAATATATAAGCCTTTTATTGTGTAAAGTAAATTTATTATATTTATTTAAGTAAATATTATAAGATATCATTTGATATTTTTAATAATATAAATAGCTAATTAATCAACTAGACCTACTCAAAATACTATAAATTTATTTTATTATAAGCACTATATTTTTTTTTATATGTAGAAGAAAAAGACAATCCATCAGAATTTGCAAATTAGATTTTGATAGAGCTATGCGTGTGGTGATTGGGTCGACTCATGTTGACATTATAGCATCCAAAATGAAGTATAACTTCATAACTTTTTTAAAAAATATAAGCTTTTTATTGTCTAAAGTAAATTTGTTATATTTAGTTAAATAAATATTAATTATAAAAATCTAGAATGTGTTTGGCTTGTGATCGGAATCGGAATAAATTAGAATAGAAATTGGAATGGCTATATCTCCTGAAGCATTTGGTTCGTAAATAGAATGGGATTCAGAATTGAAATCGGAATGGAGATTTGAATTTTTATGGAAGAGCTGGGATTGGGTTTTAGAGGGATTGAACTATTGGCATTTCTTTCTAGAATCAAAATCGAGATGGAATTTTGCCCAACCAAATAGTTAGAATGAGAGTTATCAATTTTTATCCTTACGAAACGCCCTAGTTCTTTCCAATTAAATACCTTCTATTTGATATTAATAATATAAATAATTAATTTATCAACAGTATTTTACTCAAATTATTATATATTTGTGTTATCATAAGTGATATATATTTTATACAAAAAAAAATGATTCATCAGAATTTGTAAATTATATTTTCGTAGATCTTTGCGGTGATAAGCACGGCTCATGTTGACATAGCATGCAAAACGACAAATCAAGAAAAGCCTCTTTAGCTAAATCCGAGGCCTTACGAGATTGGTCGCTGGGACGGGCACGGTGGCCTGTACAATTACGCAATGACATTTACTTTCCATCGCATAATAAGTGGGTAAAATCATTGCCAGCCCCGAAAGATGGCAGGAATACGAACAAAGTGATACTATGGTGCCCAAGCAATACTACACGGAAAAACATCTTGTCATGTCGATGGAGGATGGTGGTGAGTGACGCGGAATGTGTTTGGTTACCATTGAACATAGTTTTTGATCCAAATTTTATTATTTTTTATGAATTAATTTTAAAATTATTTTATATTTTTAAATATATTTTTAATTTAATTTTATATTTTGTAATTTTTATTTAATTTTTAATTAGATTATAATTTTTATTTTTATATTATTAATTTTTTAAATATTTTATTATTTATGAAACTATTCTTATTAGATTTGAGAAACTATAAATAAGTTTTGCTACGATACTTCAGAAGATATTTTAATTATTTTATTATTTATCTATTTTTGATCGTCAGATTAAATAAGGACTAATCAAATTTTAATCGATTAAAATATCAATGCATATGGTTGATAAATATTTTAAATATTAAAATTATTTCATATCAGAATTAAATTGAATTTTTTTTTTCAAAAAGTGTTGAAGGAGCCGTGGGTGGTGGAGGGGGGAGAGAGAGGGGGTGTGGGTTTAAATCCTATGTATTTGATAATTTCTGATCTTGCAGTCTAATTTCTTCTAATGGCCATTGTTTGCAGTGGGTGCTATATGGTTGGAGTGATATGGACTGCATAAAGATATGTACTGAAATGATGCAAAGGGGTTGTTCCTCCAAAAAAGAGATAGGGAAGGTGATTATTATTGACATGGCGGTCAATATTGATATTGGCTATCTTAAGTTGGCCAAAATACAGTTGCTTTTTGGTATGCAGATGATGGCCCATTCTGAAAGAACAGGCCGTGGGATAATCGAGCACATCTCGATCCATACAGCATACAAGTACAGCAGAAATAAGATCGTTTTGTAGAGGAAAGATAACTAGAACAAATGTAGAATGCAAAATATGGAAGATAATCAAACATAAAAACAAGTGAAAAGAAAGCACACCAAATTTACGTCGATCGGCCTGATTATTGGCCTACGTCTACGGACAAGACCTCTTCAATGTTCTTCTATTAATAATCTACGGTACAATGAAGTATAAAATTGAAAAAGAAGAAAAATAAAAGACTCACGGACTCTCTTTTACAAGAAAAATAAAACACTTTTATTTTCTCTCAAAGAAATCTCACGTCTCTCCTTTTTCTTCACTTGAACCCTCTCCTTTTATTTGCTGTTTTCACTGCTCTCAAGCTACAAAACTTCTTCCAAAGCCTTTCCTTTGAATAGAGCTTGTCACCAAGTGAATTCAGATCCAAATCGTGTCAAAAATGGACTCCTATTCACTATAAAATTGAAAAAATAAAATTCACCATCGGATCTGCATTGCACGGCCCAGATCAACACTCAAAATCATCTGGATCATGCCCAAATCAAAATGGATAAGCCCTCGACCATTGGATCAACACCGAGAGAAAGGGAGACCGTTCGATCGTGCGTTCGATCCATAAGAATTCACGTGAACCGTCAGAAACATCAGAGAAACGGATGTTGGTCCATCATGGACCGTGAGAAACGCCCTAAAAATGGGTGCTCGGTCCATGCACCCACCGTGGACCACGAGACCACGGTAGACCACGTACACCGCATGTTGGGTCGCGCTCGTGCTAGGCCGCGCTCGTGCATGGGTCTGGGCCGGGCCTGGCCTACCTGCTGGGTCTAGATCGAGCTTCTCACATGGGCTTCATTCAAACAATTCTCTCACTTGAAGATATGTGCCAAACTTATGAGAACATCATCCCTAGAGGCTTGCCAACCTCTCACTCCTCACGTAGCTCCAAGATCGAGAATAGCTTTGCTTCAATTGAACTTCTCCTGAGCCACCGGCTTTGTCAACACATCTGTTGGATTTGCATCAGTATGAATTTTCAGCAATGAAATTAGACCATCATCAACCACATCTCTCCCAAAATGAGAGCGAATGTCAATATGCTTCGTCTGAGAGTGAAATATCTGATTTTTCTTCAAGTGCAATACGCTTTGACTATCATAATTCATCCTCATCATATCTTGCTTCACCTTGAAGTCTTCAAGAAACCTCTTGATCCAGATAGCTTCTTTGCATGCGTGTACCACTGCAATATACTCTGCCTCCGTCGTTGATAATGCCACCACTGACTGAAGCTTAGACTCCCAACTAATTGCACCGCCGTCCATGGAGAACACATCACCTATGGTAGATCTCCTCTTGTCTGATCACCTGCAAAATCAAAATCAACATACTCAATGCACTCCAAACCTGCTGAACCATAACAGAGTGAATGGTCAGTCATCCCCCTCAGATATTGATGGATCCACTTTACTGCTGTCTAATGGTTGCTATCTGGATTTGCTATATATTGGCTCATAACTCCCACTGCTTGTACAATATCTGATCTTGTGCATACCATGACAAACATAAGGCTCCCTACTGCTGATGAATATGGTACTCGAGCCATGTCAGCCTTTTCTGCTTCTGCACTGGATGATTGCTCTGCCGACAGTTTCAACTGAATAGGAAACGGGGTAGACACCAGCTTTGCATTTTGCATATTAAAGCACCGCAGAACTTTCTCCATATATCCCTTTTGTGAAAGCCAGATCTTTCTATCCTTCCTTTTTTGTAGAACCTTCATCCCGAGTATTTGGTTTACGGCTCCTAAGTTTTTCATCTCAAACTCCCCAACCAATTGAGCTTTTAGATATGATATTCGACTCTTGCTATTCTCTGCGACCACCATATCGTCGACATATAATAGTAAGATACAGAAGCTTCCATCATCATAATCGCAAAAATATGTACAATGATCTGCCTCCAATCGATCAAATCCCAAACTCACAATGGAGTCAAATTACTTGTACCAACACCTCGATGCCTATTTGAGACCGTACAACGATTTGTTCAGCCGACAAACCAACTCCTCCAAGCCTTTTTCAACAAAATCTTCAAGTTACGCCATATAAATCTCCTCCTCCAAATCATCATGCAGAAAAATCGTCTTTACATCCATCTGCTCGAGCTCCAAATCTTTGACTGTCATGATTGCCAAAATAATCCAAATAGCAGTAGGATGAACCATTGGTGAGAAGATCTCATCAAAATTAATTCCTGACTTCTTAGCATAACCCTTCTCCACCAAACCTGCTTTGAATCTCTCTGCATTTTCTTCTATATCCTTCTTCACTTTATAGACCCATCGATGTTCGATCGGACTCCTCTCCTCCGGTAGAGCTACAAGCTTCCATATCTTATTTTTCTGAAGTGACTCCATCTCCTCCTTCATAACACAATACTATTTTTCAGTATTGTTGGACTCACATGCCTTCCTGTATGAAGTTGGCTCATCCTCCTTCGCCAAAGCAACAAAGCGCAAACATGGTTAGCAGAAGGAATGAAAAAAGTGACATAGTCATCATACCTGACAGGAGGTCTAATGACCCTCCTAGGCCACTCAGACTCCATTGGTGGCTCTTCCAGTGAGATAGCATCCTCATGAGATTGCAGAGATTGTGGAGACTCTGCATCTGATCCATCATCAACTACATCATCGTTCATCTGTGCTTGCTCTGCTTGCACTTTGTCACCTGCATCAAAGAACCGAATAGAAGTAATGGCTTCATCATCTTGCTTTTTCTTAGTGTCTTGAAAAGATTCTTCATTAAAAATAACATCTTGACTAACAACGATCTTGTGGGTAGTAGGATCCCACAACCGATACCCCTTTACTCTTTTAGCATAGCCAAGAAAGATGCACCTCCGAGAGTTCCTGTCTAATTTTGTCCTCTTTTCTTTTGGAATCTACATATATGCATCACAACTAAAGACACGGAGATGGGAATAATTTACTGGTTTGTCGCTCCAAAGTTCTTCTAAAATTTTCAACCCAAGGGATTTTGCAGGTGCTCGATTGATCAAGTAACAAACTGTGCATGCAATCTCTATCCAAAATCTCTTGTCAAGTTTTGCAGTGCTCATCATACTACGGACCCTTTCCATGAGTGTTCTATTAATCTTTTTTACCACACCATTTTGCTGTGGTGTCCCAAGAACCGTAAGCTATCGTCGAATTCTATGCTCACCACAAAACTCATCAAACTTCTTGGAGCAATATTCCTCTCCATTATCAGAATATAGGTATTTCATTTTCAAATCTTTTTCATTTTCTACCAGAGCCTTGAATTTCTTGAAGGTTTCAAAAATATCAGATTTTTACTTCAGAATATATATCCAAGCCTTTCGAGAATAGCCATCAATGAAGGAGACAAAGTAGGAACATCCACCCAATGATCTATCAGGCAACTCCCAAGTTTCTGAGTGGATTAGCTCAAAAAATTCCTTACTTCGCTACTGTGATAAAGAGAAAGAGATCTTTTTTTCTTTATCATAGATGCAATCTTCATAAAATTCCAGTGGCATTGACTTGAACCTCGAAAGAAGCTCCTTATTTGATAATAATTATAGTCCACGCTCACTCATATGTTCCAAACATCGATGCCAAACCATCGGAGACACCATCTTTGAACTTGCTGCTACCGCCTCTCCCACCTGAGTCTCACCCATCAATTTATAAAGACCACCTATTTATACTCCCTTCATCACCACTAAACACCCTTTGGATACCGTCAATTGATCTTTCTCTCCGATAAACTTTAAGCATTGCTTACAAAATTTTTCAAGTGACAGTAGACTCTTGCACAGTGCAGGAACATATCGTACATTAAAAACTGTCCGAACTATACCATCAAATATTTTGATCCGAACATCTCCTACTCCAATCACAGGATAAGTTGTATTATTATCCAAATAGATAACTTCTTTATCCAATGATTTGTATGTATGAAACTACTCTCTAAAAGGAGTCATGTGAAAAGATGCCTCTAAATCTAAAATCCAATAATGTGCGAGCTCGGATCTCTCCAATGCTGCCAATGCATCTCCGTCGAACCAATTTCACTTTCTGCTACATTATCTTGGAAGTTTTTCGATTCAGATTTTGTATCAACTCCTTTAGCCTGACAATCTTTCTTTACATGTCCTGTTTTTCTACAATTTCAATATTTCACCTTTTTCTTATCCTTGAATTTAGATCTTATATTCCCTCAATCAGCATGTTCCCTTTCGAAGGGTCTGCCCCATGCTATCATGGCCTCTCCTGAAGAGCTTTTTTGACTAGATTTTCATCTCATCTCTTCTGTAAGCAATGATGCAACAACTGACTTCATCTTGTGGATTTCAACGTGACTCAAGTTCATGATCAAATTATCCCAAGATTCTGACATAGAATAAAGTAGAATGCTAGCCTTTTTTTCATTATCAATTCTGACATCTAGGGCCGCAAGTTTGCTCACAATGAAATTGAATACACCCAAGTGCTCTTAAACTGATGTCCCATCTTTCATCTTCAGATTGTATAATTACCATGTTAAATAGATTTTATTTACTCAAGACTTATCTTCATAGAGATTCTTCAATTTTTTTCAAACCCCTTTTGCAGTAGTCTCGATCTCGATATTGAACAATATCGAATCATCCAACGCCAAATAGAGGTGCGCCATTGCCAGCTTGTTTTTCTCTTCATATTGCCCATCCATCATCTCTTAAGGTTTGCATTTTTTTCCTTGCAAAGTAATTTCACAACTATCCTTGATCAATACCGCCTGCATCTTCATCTTTCAAAGTATAAAGTTTGATCCATCAAACCTCAGTATCTCGTATTTTGTTATCGTCACCTTTGCCTGTCATTGTTTCAAATCAAACCAGCTACAAAAGAATCTCCTGTGCTCTGATACCAAACTGAAAGAACAGGCCGTGGGATAATCCAGCACATCTTGATCCACACAGCACACAAGTATAGTGGAAATAAGATCATTTTGTAGAGGAAACATAACTAGAACAAACATAGAATGCAAAATAGAAGAGATAATCAAGCAATAAAAATAAGTAAAAAGAAAGCACCCCAGATTTACGTGGTTCGACATGATTGTTAGCCTGCATCCACATGCAAGACCTCCTCAACGTTCTTCTATTAATAATCTACGGTACAATGAAGTACAAAATTGAAGAAGAAGAAAAATAAAAGACTCACAGACTCTCCTTTACAAGAAAAATAAAACACTCTTATTTTCTCTCAAAAAAATCTCACGTCTCTCCTTTTTCTTCTCTTGAACGCTCTCCTTTTATTTGCTGTTTTCACTGCTCTCAGGCTACAGAACTTCTTCTAAAGCCCTTCCTTTAAATAGAGCTTGTCACCAAGTGAAACTAGATCTAAACCGTGTCAAAAACAGACTCTTATTCACCGTAGAATAGAAGAAATAAAATCTACCGTCGGATCTGCATCGCACGGCCCAGATCAGCACTCAAAATCATCTAAATCACGTCCAAATCAAAACGGATAAGTCCTTAGCTGTTGGATCAACATCGGGTGAAAGGGAGACCGTCCGATCATGCATTCGATCCACCAAAATTCATGTGAACCATGAGAAATATCGGAAAAACGGACGTCGATCCATCGTGGACCGTGAGAAACTCTCTGAAAATGGGTGCTCGATCCATATGTCCGTCGTGGACTGTGAGACTGCGGTACACCACATGCTGGGTCGTGCTCGCGTTGGGCCATGCTTGCGTGTGGGTCTGGGCCTGGCCTGGCCTGCCTGCTGGGTCTGGTTCGGGCTTCTCACATGGGCTTCATTCAAACACATACAACAGGGAAGGGAATGAATGAATGTGAATGAAGAAAAGTTTTTAGTGATGCAGGTTTCGGTTGCTACAGAATCATACCAGCATTAGGCTTGCAATTAGTTATCGAGGCTTACTCATGTTGACTAATGGATAGACAAGGGAAGTCATCTACTAGTGGCCATGAGTTGATCAGTTTATTGCCTCCTTCTAGTTTAATCATAGATCTTCATTATGTGACACATTAGAAGTCTTATGGTGTTATTATTGGTTTCCTTTCATAGAGTTCCCATGATGTTTGTGTTAGCCTTTGTTGATTTTGTGATCTGTCTATCAGTCTATCAGGTTGAGTTCATTGGCTTTCTTAGCGTTGAAATACTAGAAGGTACCTCTTTTTTTTTTTTTTTTCTGATAGAACGGATCATTCAGTTCCTTCTAATGTGAATAGATTTAAGAGAATCAGAAAACAAAGTATCCTTGAGGGAAATAGGAATCTCATATAAATCAGACCAAAAGTGTGATTCAGAGTACTCCACAACAAATATAGCTATCCAGTTAGCAACAGTATTAGTCCCACAGAAGATGTGTTTGATGGTGCAATCTGCGTATTCCGACAATATGGATGCTATGTCATGCAGTATAGGGGATGGCGAGCGCCTCCACGCATACATCGATGTAACCAAGGTACCTCTTCACTTGCCTCTCTATTGATGGTTTGCTATGCATTAAGAGTTGGAATCATTTTTGGATAATATTAATCTGGTCTGATCATGTCTAATGGAATGGAAAAAATTGGCACCTGAAATATGAAATGATAACCTGAAATCGCCAGGTGCATTCAATCTCTGAAAACTCCAGCTTACAGTATAAAGGGAGGTCCTGTTTAGGATAAAGGGATCCACTTTGATGAGGCTGGCAGAACTAAGAAAATTGCTATCGACATCCAACATCATTGTTCTATTTTTTGTGAGAAGATTCGAGCATTTTGTGAAGTCCTAAAAAGTCGCAAGAGAGAGAACCTCGTAAGCGGATTGCTAATCTTGCTCCCATATACTATTTTTAGAGGGCTAATGGCTTAAAAACCAAATTCAAAGTGGGATTCTTACTCACATTTACTATTTTTAGAGGGCTACAACGTACTCTTTCCCTTCAGCAAAGCTCATCTACTAATTAGAGAGTACCCAAGTTCGTTGGGATTTTATTCTCATAAAAAAGGGGAAAACAAGAAAAGGTTCCTCAGGAATTACCTGTTTAGCACTCTTCGCACCTAGCTTGAGGGTTTAGAACTGCCATTGGGATGTCTCCATTCAAGAATGGAGCTGTTGAAGATCTCAAGAGAGGATGAAATTAAAGGACAACCGAGAAAAGTGGCCTATCAACGTTGTTCTTTGTTATTACGTGAACGTAGCTTCAAGCCGCTCTCTGCATGAGAGGAAATTAAGAAAAATGGAGCTTCTCAGGCGTAGGACAAATTTATAGCAGGAGCAAAACAGGAATTGGCATTACATTAGAGACTCAGGGGCTGGAAAAGAGTGCGAGTGTGATGGAATCCTTGGATGGAGAATGCCAATCTTTGGAGCTCCTGAAAGCTCAAGCCCATGCATGGAACCACATATTTAGCTTCATAAACTCCATGTCCCTCAAGTGTGCCGTGGAGCTCGGCATAGCAGACATCATCGACGCCCATGGCAAGCCAATCTCCCTGCTTGAACTAGCCACCAAACTATCCATTCGCCCCACCAGAAACAACGACCTGCGCCGCCTCATGCGCCTCTTGGTGCTCTCGGGATTCTTCTTTTTTTGTTTTTTTTTGTTTTTTTGATGATAATGAGTTAGGGAAAGCCTAACTCAGAATGCATTCACAAGAATACTAGTAGGTACAATAGGTTTATAGTTTAGCGGAAGATAGGTTGAGAGGAAGCAGATTACGAGGTTTCAGAGGTCTGAAGTACCAGATTTGCAGGTTATAAAGCAGTGGGTGGGAATACAGAGGCTCTTACAGCCGCCAGATTATCAGTAGATACTAACTAACAGGCTGATTAAGAAACAGATCGTCCTCAATCAGTTGCTGCTGAGTTTCAGTGCTTATACTCATGTAATAAATTTTTCATGGCGTTCATTACCTGCTCTGTCTTAGAGCAGTCCACGCCTGTTATGTCATCAACCCAAGACAGGTACAGTTTTGCAATCTGCTTAACCACATACTTGGGCATAAATGCATGAAAGCGTGATGTTCTCGGGATTCTTCGCTCGAAAGCGTGATGGAAGCAGTCACGACCACGACAGAGAGTTGTACATCCCCACCATCATGCCTGCTCTCCTTGTCAAGAAGAACGATGCGAATGTCTCCTCCTTGGTTCACGTAATGCTGGACCAAATGTTCCTCAACCCATGGTATCACCTCAGTAGTTGGTTCAAGCAAATAAGGAGTTCGCCACTCCCTTTGAGGTAGCACGTGGAAGGGGTATTTGTATCACGCCCCGAACCCAACATTCGAATCGGATACGTGATGGCCACACATTCTTTAGAGCAAGTCCTAAAGAATATACAAGACCAAAATAAAATATTACAATCTTAACATCCATAATAATTAATTTTAATAATAATTCATAAAATCTTGTATAATTACAATTTAAATTTCTTCAATTCTCTGATCAGATACTATGACACTCTATTTATCCTTCTGCTCACCCATAAATCTAAACCATAACCAATCATGAACGTCCTGTAACTCTGAGAAGAAAAAAGAAAGATGAAGAGGTGTGAGCTTTACGGCCCAGTAAGAATTCTCATATCACACTGATATAATAATATAATCTAAAAATAAAGATAAACAATAAAATATAAAATCCGATGTTCAATGTTCAGAATAATGCAAATATCCATAAATTTTATGTCTTGTTAAAATAGATGCATCATCATATGTTAACAGATGAAACACTTTTATTCAACAATTATTTCATGTCTTATCTTTTATTTCTCTTTTCATAATCACATGATTTTTTAACATTTTCTTTCTGGCTCTGGACTATCCAAGTCTATACCTCAATCATCATCCGAATCAATTTCCATATAAAAAGCCTTTCAAGACTGTCCCAGGATGAGCTCCTGGCCGGCTGTCCCACGTACGAAAGCCCGTGAGAGGCTGTCCCAAACATAAGCTCCTGGTGGGCTGTCCCAGGTATGAGCTCCTGGCTGACTGATCCACCTATAAGCCAGTGGAGGCTGTCCCAGGCATAAGCTCCTAGCAGGCTGTCCCAGGCATAAGCTCCTGGCCGGCTGTTCTATATAACAAGGCTAGTCCATACCATATATCTCTTTCTTTTCATTTAATCATTATGTGTTGATTTTATCAAATTAATTCTGTCTTGCATTATGATCAATTCAGATATGTCATATCCATATAATCATGCCATCAATCTCTGATACATATATATTGACATAACATACTCATGCTCAAAATCAAATAACAGTATCTCAGATATAATAAATTCATCGATCTCAAATCCGACGATGCAAAACCAACGATGCAAGACCAACAGTAAAATAGCATATATATAATAGTGATCATGTACATGGATTCTTACCTTTATCGGTGACTGATCCAAGCACAAAAATTAATGTTCTTCTTTGATTTATGAATTTCTTTAACAAAATATTCTACTCGATATCATTTGCAGACAATCATCTCTTCATAACTCTGATCAAATATAAAAATCATATATGGAGAAAATTACCGATATCGATCCTAATAACACAGATCGAGGACCTCTCTTAGGATTAACCAAAATTAGGACTTGTCTATGTATCAGGATCCTCCACTGATCTATAAGACTTATAGAGAGAGAAAATCTATGAAGAGAGAGAAAATTCTAGAGAGAGAAAGTAGAGAGAGAATCTTCGTATCCTTCAGATGAGGCAATCATGGTCGAAATCATCAGAGGTCCTGTCAGGGTGACTCAATATGAATCAAATATTACAAATTTCGAATAGGATCGGACTGGGATCAGATCTACCGCACGAATTTCGGAACAATCTCAGGTCATCTTATTTTCATCTCAAGTTTATCCTAGGGTCTGTGATGCAGTCAGAGAGAGAGAATGATCCTAGAGAGATAAAATCCATAAAGAGAGAGAAAGGTCTAGAGAAAAAATCTAGAGAGAGGATCTGGAGAGAAAAAGTAGAGAGAGGAGAGAGAGAGAAAAAAAAGGAGGAAGAGAAAAGAGGGAGAGGAGAGAGAGAATATTTCTCTCTCTTTTTTTTATATTTTTCTATTTTTGTTTTCATTTCATTTCTTTTTTTTTCTTTTTCTTTTTCTCTTTTTTTTTTTTTTTCTTTTTCTTTTTCTTTTTCTTTTTCTTTTTCTTTTCTTTTCTTCCCGCGGCCTCCCTTGGGCCGAAATAGGGGAAGACCGTGAGGTCCCCCTCGGTGGCACGGGCTCCGATGAGGTGGACGGCATCACGCGACGGCGACAGAGCAAGGCCGACCGACGGCGAGGTTCGGCCAACTAGCTTTCTCCCTTTTTTTTTTCGAAAAAATAGGGGTTTACGTTGGTCATGGATTTTCCGACGATTCTGACGGCCGGTGAGGGTCTAAAGCCATAGGAAGAAAGAGAAGAGGGAGAGGAAGAAAGATTGAACCCTTACCTGAACTCTGGTGGCCTCTTCGACCTTCGATTTTCGACGAACACAAGAAAAGGGTACCGCGGCTTCCACAGAGAAAAGGAAAGAAATTAGGCTCAACGGTCGCCGATGGAAGCTCGAGAGGGAGAGGAGAGGCTTATTTATAAAGGGTCCTAGAGTTTCAACAGTCCTAGAACCCTTCTCCGATCGGGATTCATCGGAGAAGAAGACTCCCATCGGGAGTCTTCTTCCCGTTCTATTTTTTTTTTGTATGGCTTTGGGCTTTTGGGCTTGATCCAGGGTTCAAAGTGGGCCGGGGTGTTACATTCTCCCCCCTTCAAATAATTTCATCCTCGAAATTAAGTTATGTTGTTTGAGATATATTCTAAAAATATATATATATATGCATCATGTCTTTTATTTCTCATGATCTTGTTATAACAAAAATTATTTGAAATTTCAAACTCATCCCTTCTTATTGATTTCTCAACTTTTTTGAAGAACCGTAACATTTTAGACTTGTATTAATATACCATCATTATTTGTCTAATACATTTCACTCGAAATTCATAATTATCTCAGACTGTCTATGATAGAAAAATAAATAAAGGTCAAATATCGGGCACTCTTCACAATCATCGATTTCTTTCTTCTCTTGACCTTCCAACAAATTTTATATGTAGACTCTCATCTTAAGGAAACCTCAATCTTCTATGTCAGTTTGAGTAACAATATTAAATTAAAAAAATTATGAGATCTGTATCAAGACATTCTAAGTTTGAGCTAATAATAGAACTATCAAGCTGTTAATAAACGTGAGATATCTAAGATTTCTTGGCATTATCTACAATGAAGCAACCTACTAACAAAAATTATCCGACTATGATCAGATTAAAATCATTCTTTATTTACAACTAATGTATTCCATAATATCTTCGAAATCAAAGAATTAATATTTCTAATCAATTTAACCCACCATGCTTTTGCTGCGCACTTTGATCTTAATTTATCAAATTATATAATTATATCAAAGATAAAAATATCCTTATATGTTAGATCGATCCAGGATAGATCCAACCTTCAAATTTTATATAAGACTTAGGGCAAAATTTTAAATTTCTTTATCTTTACTACCTTTGGGCATAGCATATAAAAATTAAATCTTGATCTACTTCCTATATTTAAAATCATTGTATAAGTTTCATCACTCTTCAAGAATCCAACATGTCTAGAATTAATTGGAGTTAATTTTATATTTACCTTACAATCATTTAGATAATTTCTAAATCAATCTTCCTTTTTAAAAGAATTAATTCTAACTTGACAAACTAGAAGACTCAGGCCCACATCCTTAAGTAGAATCAACTTGATTATTTCTTATAGAGCTCTCTTCATCACAACCCTTAATATTAATCGATAAATTCATACAAAATCTTGTCCCTTGTATAAGTCATTAAAAATTTAACACTAGCAAGATGCCTTAGTTCAATTTAAAAAAAAATCCAACTTTGACTTGAATAATTAATACACTTCACCGTCTTCAATAATCACAAGAAAAATTAAAAAAAATCTAATCCAAAGATAATAATATGAATTATTAAAGATTTCATCATAACCTGTATATTATACTCTAACAAAATAATTTTTTTTCTTTAATTTAACAATAATATCAAAATACTTTTGATCCACTTAGAAAAATAAACTTTTGACTTAAAATTCAATGCAACTTGAAAGATCAAGGAATCATATTCAGAATATGATATTTTGAGTAACCAAAAATTTTACCAAGATGTATATCTCATATTCTCATAATAAAATTCAAGTATATTTTTCATCTAAGATTGAGTTTCATATATGATCTCTTATAGGTTCAGTGTTCAAAAATATTTCTCTCTCATATGATGTAATTTCTTCTTAGACCATACCCTAATTAACTTTCTTTGATAAGTCCAAATTCATAATGCTCAGACAATTATCATCGAAAATAAAAAAAATTATCATGATCTTCAATCATATAAGTTTTACATTCCAAAATCATCTAGTATACACAACATAACTTATCAATACCTCCCACTTCATTCCAAGATCAACTCTTTTCATACTTAGGTCAACCTTACTAATTGAAATCTAAGATATAACTCATCAATTCTATTATAGATATCATATGCCACTTATACATAAATTTCATCTTAATATCTATTAATTCGAAATCTAAATATTGAGTCTTCTCTTTTATATTTATCATGTTCCTCATGATCATATCCTAAGTTTAAATATCACTAAAGTCATAATTTCAAATAATTATAATCTTAAGCTTAAATACCACTTAAATCATATTCTCTAATGATCATAACCTAAATTGTAATATCATTCTATTACATCCTTAATGATTATAACCTTAAACTCTGATATTATCTATTATACTCTATTGATTATAATCTCAAAATTTTGATATCACTTATATGACAATCTCTAGTGACCTTAAACTTGGGCTCTAGTACTGTTCTGTCATATCCTAATCACTTGTATCATTGTCTCCAAATAAACGTAACCTAAGCTCTAAGCTCAGATGCCACTCTGTCACATCCTACTGATCTTACATAAAGTTTTAATATCTCTTCATAATCTCTAGTGATCTTAAACCTAAGCTTTGATATTATTCTATCACATCCTAATCATTTATATCGTAATCTCCAATGATCATAACCTAAGCTCTAATATCACTCTGTAATATTCTAATCACTTATATCATAATTCCTAATGATCATAACCTATTCTCTGATACCATTCTGTCACGCCCCGAACCCAACACCCAGATCAGATACGTGATGGTCGCACACTCCTTAGAGCAAGCCCTAAAGAATATGCAAGGCCAAAATAAAATATTACAACCTTAACATCCATAACAATTAATTTCAATAATAATTCTTAAAACCTTGCATAATTATAATTTAAATTTCTTCAATTCTCTGATCAGATACTATGACACTCTATTTATCTTTCTGCTCACCCATAAATCTAAACCATAGCCAATCATGAACGTCCTGTAACTCTGAGAAGAAAAAAGAAAGATGAAGAGGTGTGAGCTTTACGGCGCAGTAAGAATTTTCATATCACACTGATATAATAATATAATCTAAAAATAAAGATAAATAATAAAATATAAAATTCGATGTTCAATATTCAGAATAATGCAAATATCCATAAATTTTCTGTCTTGTTAAAATAGATGCATCATCATATGTTAACAGGTGAAACACTTTTATTCAACAATTGTTTCATATCTTATCATTCATTTCTCGTTTCATAATCACATGATTTTTTAACATTTTTTTTCTGGCTCTGGACTATCCAAGTCTATACCTCAATCATCATCCGAATCAATTTCCACATAAAAAGTCTTTCAAGACTGTCCCAGGATGAGCTCTTGGCCGGCTGTCGCACGTACGAAAGCCCGTGAGAGGCTGTCCCAGGCATATGCTCCTGGCGGGCTGTCCCAAGCATGAGCTCCTGGCCGGCTGATCCACCTGTAAGCCAGCGGGGGCTATCCCAGGCATAAGCTCCTGGCGCGCTGTCCCATGCATAAGCTCCTGGCCGGCTGTTCCATATGACAAGGCTAATCCATACCATATATCTCTTTCTTTTCATTTAATCATTATGTGTTGATTTCATCAAAGCAATTCTGTCTTGCATTATGATCAATTCAGATATGTCATATCCATATAATCATGCTATCAATCTCTGATACATATATATTGACATAACATACTCATGCTCAAAATCAAATAACAGTATCTCAGGTATAATAAATTCATCGATCTTAAATCCGACGATGTAAAACCAACGATGCAAGACCAATAGTAAAATAGCATATATATAATAGTGATCATGTACAGGGATTATTACCTTTACCGGTGACTGATCCAAGCACAAAAATCAATGTTCTTCTTTGATTTATGAATTTCTTTAACAAAATATTCCACTCGATATCATTTGCAGACAATCATCTCTTCATAACCCTGATCAAATATAAAAATCATATATGGAGAAAATTACCGATAATCAATCCTAATAACACAGATCGAGGACCTCTCTTAGGATTAACCAAAATTAGGACTTGTCTATGTATCAGGATCCTCCACTGATCCATAAGACTTCTAGAGAGAGAAAATCCATGAAGAGAGAGAAAATTTTAGAGAGAGAAAGTAGAGAGAGAAAGTAGAGAGAGAATCTTCGTATCCTTCAGATGAGGCAATCATGGTCGAGATCATCAGAGGTCCTATCAGGGTGACTCAATATGAATCAAATATTACAAATTTTGAATAGGATCGGACTGGGATCAGATCTACCGCACGAATTTCGGAACAATCTCAGGTCATCTTATTTTCATCTCAAGTTTATCCTAGGGTCTGTGATGCAGTCAGAGAGAGAGAATGATCCTAGAGAGACAAAATCCATAAAGAGAGAGAAAGGTCTAGAGAGAAAATCTAGAGAGAGGATCTAGAGAGAAAAGGTAGAGAGAGGAGAGAGAGAGAAAAAAAAGGAGGAAGAGAAAAGAGGGAGAGGAGAGAGAGAAAATTTCTCTCTCTTCTTTTTTTTTCTATTTTTCTATTTTTTTATTTTTGTTTTGTTTTTCTCTTTTTCCTTTTCTTTTTCTTTTTCTTTTTCTTTTTTTTTTCTTTTCTTCCCGCGGCCTCCCTTGGGCCGAAAGAGGGGAAGACCGTGAGGTCCCCCTCGGTGGCACGGGCTCCGACGAGGTGGACGGCATCACGCGATGGCGACAGAGCAAGGCCGACCGGCAGTGAGGTTCAGCCAGCTAGCTTTCTCCCTTTTTTTTCGAAAAAACAGGGGTTTACCTTATTCATGGATTTTCCGACGATCCCGACGGCCGGTGAGGGTCTAAAGCCATGGGAAGAAAGAGAAGAGGGAGAGGAAGAAAGATTGAACCCTTATCTGAACTCCGGTGGCCTCTTCGACCTTCGATTTCCGACGAACACAAGAAAAGGGTGCCGCGGCTTCCACAGAGAAAAGGAAAGAAATCAGGCTCAACGGTCGTCGGTGGAAGCTCGAGCGGGAGAGGAGAGGCTTATTTATAAAGGGTCCTAGAGTTTCAACAGTCCTAGAATCCTTCTCCGATCGGGATTCATCGGAGATCGGGAATCTTCTTCCTGTACTGTTTATTTATTTATTTATTTATTTGTATGGCTTTGGGCTTTTGGGCTTGATCCAGGGTTCAAAGTGGGCCGGGGTGTTACAATTTGGGAGGCCGCCAGCCAAAGCCCGGCCTTGAACAGCTTGTTTAACGAGGTGATGGCAAGCGACTCTCGGTTCATGGCCAAACTGGTTGTAGAAGAGTGCGGCGTGGTCTTCCGAGGCCTGAGGTCGCTGGTGGATGTTGGTGGGGGGACGGGTACGATGGCCCGTGCCATCGTGGAGGCCCATCCACAGGTGAAGTGCACCATCCTTGAGCTCCCTCACGTGGCACCAAGCTCGGAAGCCAGCTAGGCGGTCCAGCTTGTCGCGGGAGACATGTTTCAGTATGTTCCTCCTGCTGATGCAGTGCTGCTCAAGGTATGCTCCTGGTCTAGTACTTGGTCATGACTTGGTAGCTTTGTTGAAGATTCAGATGGAGGATTGCAGGGCCATAACTTTGATACAGTTGACACATCGAAGTAGATTTTTTAACTCTTCGAGAAGGTGAAAGTAAAGAAGAGGTATGGAATCTGTTTGAATATCCATTCTGAAGAAATCTGGTGTGTTGGGGGAATGACATTGATTGTCGTTCTTCCTTTCGTCCCATCCTCCCATGGGACTCACAACAAGACAAAAGGAAGACATGGAAGGGATACCCTTAACCGAGTCAGCTTTCAGAGATGGCTCTCGGACTTTAGATATTGATCTAAGGGATATTGTGGTTCAAACTTCTCCTTTAAGGATCTTTGACCGATCCTTACTCCTAATCACATGTCACGTCAGTGACTATATCAAAATATTCTGAGATGATCGATTTCTTCCTATGGCTATCCATACTCTCCGCACTCATTCAAACCCTGCCTCGGCTTACAAGCCCCATGGCGGCCTTGGCTCCTGTATCGGCTACCGACCCACTCTCATCAACCAATCCTTGGCCTCCACTCTTAGTTTCGGCCGTTGACCCATAGATGGCCTTATTATTGCCCCATTACATCCTCCCATTAAAAGATGGGAGTAATCGGAGGGCTAATATGTTGGGAGTGGTGCTTCAACCATACTGAAGACATGCGCTATAAGAGTTCTAAGGTTATAGTACCAATCCTCACCTCGACCATCGACCCCAGATTTTTGCCATCAATTTGGACTTTGGTAGGTGACCTCAGTTTGAACGGCTGATGCTTACCGCGGTCGAGTCTCTAGCCACTGGCCCGCGGTCGAGTCTCTAGCCACTGGCCCGAAGGTGACACTCAAACCTCGGGCATCAAGTCGAGGGAAGTCTCGGCTCTAGTGTCTTCTCCGAAGATCTTTGATCGATCCTTACTTCTAATAGGCTTCGGAGCCATTCACTATTAAAACATTACTTTAGGGGGATCGGCCCATGCACGGTCCCTTCGGGCCATATCACCCCATGTGGGACTAAGCCACTTTCGCGTTCGACCAGTGGACCTCAGACTTTGGTCTTTAGCCCCAACTCCAATATTCACACTAAGCTCTCTGTCTATTGGTGCATGTCCAATCCGAGGTTTGTCTCTCTCAATCTATCGTTCAGTTGTTGCACTTGATAGCATCTATCCGAAGTCCCCAAGTAGCTATCAAATCAGCTCACCAAAATTAATGACTCTGAGACATCTCTTTGTGACCTGGTTACATCCACCCATTAAAGGCTATGGATGGTCGAGAGGAAGATAAGGCCACGCCACCTCCAAGGCTTCTAATTGTCAACTCATGGTATTAATGAGAGTGGCTCTCATGTACTATAAAGTGATGCCACTTATCAATCCAAGCAAATCAAAAGGGTTAGGCATGGTGCCGCTCAGAAACATAATTACAGACAAAAAGGTGTTTTACAGCCTCCCTCTTCTCCTCGAGGCTCCAACTTTACCTATAAAAGGTAATCTAGGGACCTCAAGAAAAATATGCCTCCTCTCTCTCTCGTAACTGATTGCTCTTTCTCACTTGTTGTAGAAAATCTGACTTGAGTGTCGGAGAGTCTCTGTCGGAGCGACCTATGGTGGGAATATTTTCTGTAGGTTTGACTGCTGTTGACATACTGGACGTCGTCCTGCTCCAGCATCTCCGCTCCAGGATGGATTCCAACTGCAACAGATTAATGCTAGAGAAAGGACCTTTTACTCACTTTTGGGAAAGAGTGTGCAATTCATTGTCGTGCCACTGCAAAGAGCATTCTTGAGGTATTCTAACCTAAGAAATGCTCATCAATAGCAGCTCTGGTCAGAGATTATACTCCATGTTAGCTATCGGAGGCATCCCCACAAACTCCTTTGTCGGTTCTCAAAAGAAGCAAGGTAGTCCATGCCATGTATCTATCGAGCTCTGCCTCATTAAACAAGAGTCGCCTCCCCTTTCAAGGTCCACTGGTCAGACTTAAGAACAAAGGGCAAATAATTTAGGTTGGGAGGACACGAGCCTATTCTTGAAAAAGAGCAACCATTTTATCAATAGAACTTTGTCGCCCTATCTCGTTACTCCCTGCTTATGTCTCGATCGCCAACTTTGGCTTCGACTGTCAGTCCTAGCTTCAACCGTTGGCTTCGATTCAGGCATCCATACTAACTTTATTGTCCATTGGAACAGGACCAGCCATTGGAGCCTGTTCCTCCTTAGATCAATTAATGCCCCCAGGGGCTTGCCATGATGACCCCAAAGGGGCTCTTTATAGCCCCATCACATCATCCTGTTAGAATAAATATATGGCCAAGAATGAAAGGCTACACCATGCTCAAGCTTTCGGTTGATAGCTCATGCTATTAATGGGTGTGGCCCCCACGTGCCATAAAGTGACACTATTCACCCAACTCGAGAAAGTTGGAAGGCCACACACGGTGCTTGAGGATGTTCAATAGGGGGTAGAAAATCTCTGACAGGACAAGATGGAATGGTACAGCTAGAGGGGATAGGGATAGCCTCTCCCCAATGCTCCACTTATAGCTTCCTCCTTCAGTGATGGCACCAAAGGGCCGACCCTTAGTCTGCTGATCCTTCATCATACATTCTTTCAGCCTCACGGCCAATCTGTGATTGGCCAACTACTGCTCCCTGAGCACCACGATCTAAAATTAGTGGCCTGCCCAGCGACAGCTGGCACACGACAGTCATGCCCCCAGCAGTCTGATGCACCACCGACTCTAGTCACTCTAGCGCTAGACAGAAACAAGCTCCAATAAAGGGATGCAATCTGGATCGGAAGGGAAAGTGAGCTTCAAAAGATACACATTTTTTTGGTAAAGAGTTCTTAAGCCCTTATTTTTTACTTTATTTTCTTTTCTTCTGAAAAAGATTGTGAGCTTGTGAGCATCCAAATCAAGGCCAAAGCTGAAGTTAAAATTAAGGCTGACCCAAACTCCAAAATCAGATCAATCTAAATAAAAAAAATAAACCGTCAAACTAAGGCAAAGTTCAAGTCCAAGCCAAGGCGAATGATGAGGGGTCAAGCAGAGGTCAAAGATTCTCAAATAAAATTCATAGCTCTTATCACTGATCCCCAAGGTTTCACCCCTCTGAAGCTTAGTTGGTTTCATTCGGTAAATAGCAAAAACCTTTGATCAGATCTGAGGTCACCTCGACAAGTTTCGAGGTACAACAGCAAAAGCCCTCGACATCCTTCGGGCCTCGATAGAGCAAAGATGCCGTTAAGTCCCAAAGACCTCACTTTTCAGTGAGGGATTGAAGATCATCTGCTGGATTGGAGTAGGCCAGAATACACCCATGAAGATGAAAGCTGAAATCCACTGATCGAAGATCCTGCTCTTCGGTGAAAAAACAAAAGACCTCACTCTTCAGTGAGGGATCGGAGATTGTCAGTCGGGTCGGACTAGGCCAGAGAATACCCATAAAGGTGAAAGCAGAAATCCACTAGCCAAAGACCTCACTCTTCAATGGAAAAGCAAAAGATCTCACTCTCCAGTGAGGGACCGAAGATCGTCAGTCGGGTCAGAGTAGGTCAGAATACACCCATGAAGGCAGAAGTCAAAACTCACTAGCCGAAGATTTTGTTCTTCAGTGGGAAAGTAGAAGACCTCACTCTTCAGTGAGGGACTGGAGATCGTCAGTCAGGTCAGAATAGGTCAGAATATGCCCATAAAGATGGAAGCTGGAATTCACTGATTGAAAATCTCATTCTTCAATGGGAGAGTAAAAAACCTCACTGGTGTAAAATGTTCAGAAATACAATGATACATGAAAATCAAAGCAAAGGAAATCAAGCCATAACAATGCTTGATAACAGGTGTATGTTCCCAACTGGCATCGAAGCCATCCACAACAATGGCCAATGGTTGGGATAAATGCCTGGGAGAATTAGTCATAATGGTGGAGCCTAGAAAATTTCCCTTCAAACAAGGATATATAATTGTTGGTGCAAAAATTTGCTTGCACCGGAGAAGCTGGAGTCGGAGAAGCCGCGGTCGCCGTCGGGACCTGCAAAGGAAGTCTAAATCGGAGGTGGGGTTGCTCCGGCAAGATCCTCTGACGCTCAAGTCAGTTCTCTGCCTCAACAAGAATGGAGTACTCGAACGGAGAATTTAGCAGAGTTTTGAGATAAGAAATGAGCTTATAGAATAACGTATCTGGGTCCCCCCCTTTTATAGGCGGAGGAGGCAACGGATCGATGGTGACATTCGTAACCGTCTGGCAGTGAGCCGCCCATGGTCAGGGAAATTTATTGCGAAGGGTAGTGGAGGAGACTCGTGGCTATTGCTATGGCCTGCCACGTGGAGCCCGTTGCAGGTAGTGGAGCGGCGTCCGTTGCCGCTAGCTGCCAGGGAGTAGTGGAGTCGCGCAGCTCCTGCCGCAGGGAGCGGAGCAGGATCGTGGCCGTTGTCACAGCCTGTCAGAGAGTAGTGGGTCCGCCGCAGGGAGTGATGGAGCCGCGCGGAATCCGTTACAGGAACAGGATCATGGTTGTTATTGTGACCTGTCTGAGGGTGCGGATCTGCCGATTGCAGCTCGGCAGTGATCGGAGTCCGGCCTCTATAGAGGTCTGGGCGGAGTCCTCCTTGCGGTTGGGGTCGTGGGTGGAGCCCGGCTTCCTTGGAAATCCGGGAGGAACCCTCTTGAATCTGAAGTTGCGGGCGGAGCCCGGCTCCTGTAGGAGTCCGGACGGAGTCCCCTGTAATCAAAATTGGATGCGGAGTCCGGCTCCTGTAGGAGTCCGAACGAGGTCTTGTTTGGAGTCGAGGACGAAGTTCGGCTCCCGTAGGAGTCCGGACGTAGTCTGTCTGCAGCCGTTGGAGTCGGAGACGAAGTTCGGCTCCTGTAGGAGTCCGGGCGGAGTCTCCCTGCAATCAAAGTTAAAGGTGAAGTCTGGCTCCCGTAGGAGTCCGGACGGGGCTTACCAGCAGTTGACGTTGAGGTCGGAGCCCGGCTCCCGTAAGAGTTCGGGCGGAGTACACTTGTTGCTGAAGTTGTCGGCGAAGCTCGGCTCCCGTAGGAGTCCGGACGTAGTCTGTCTGCAGCCGTTGGAGTCGGGGATGAAGTTCGGCTCCCGTAGGAGTCCGGGCGGAGTCTCCCTGCAATCAAAGTTAAAGGTGAAGTCCGGCTCCCGTAGGAGTCCGGATGGGGCTTACCAGCAGTTGTCGTTGAGGTCGGAGCCCGGCTCCCGTAAGAGTTCGGGCGGAGTACACTTGTTGCTGAAGTTGTCGGCGAAGCTCGGCTCCCGTAGGAGTCCGGACGTAGTCTGTCTGCAGCCGTTGGAGTCGTCGGCGGGGCCCGGCTCCCGTAGGAGTCTGGGCGGAGCTGTCTTGTAGCTGAAGTTGTTGGTCGTCGAGGATGAAGCCCGTATCCCGTGGGAGTCCGGGCGGAGACCCTTTGAGGTTGGCCTTGTTGGTGGAGCCGTCGATTCTGTGGAGGACTTCAGCTGAGAATATTTTATACCCAACACCAGTCCCCCTACTTTCGAGTTCGAATTTCGAGCGAAGAAAGTACAGAGAGATGAACATAGCTGAAGTCGTCCCTTCGAATCCTGCGCACCGCCGCCCCCAGATATTTTAGCACTTAATGTGCGTACGTCAGAGCCCACTTCCCGGTGAAGGTGATCTGGAGAGTCTTTTCGGAACCTCCGTCGGAACGCGATCCCAAGCACCGTGCCACGGGAATTTACGAACGGTCAACCCTCGATAGCGATGAGGGGGACAGGCGCGACACGTGGCATGCACCAGTTGGTCCAGGAGCACCCGCCGCCATAACTGCGCCAGGATCCGCCGGCTATTTAAACCCCCTAATCCCTTCATGGCTTCATCCTGGTGCCTTTCTTTCGCTTGAGAGTCTTGCTCCTCAGCTGCTTCCCTCGCACCAGTCCTTGCCTTCTTCAGCCCCCCAATTCTTCTCTGAGGGTTTCTATATCATGTCCTCTACCCCGGAGGCTATTCTTGAGGGGATTTCTAGGGCTTGGAGGAAGGTGAGGAGGAGAACGGCGGCCGGTGAGAATCTTCGTCATTTTAAAGGGGGCTCAGGGAAGAATTCCTTCAACAACAGGGGTTTAATAACGGAGGTTGTCGGTGAAGTTATTCTGCCCGCAAATTTTGGAGTAGCAAGGTGGGGTGATACCGATCAAGAGGGCAGAGCGACCGTCATAAGCCATGACGGGATCCTTGACGCCGTCGGGGCCGAGGGACCGGAGGCGGTCGGTGTCGACGGCGGGGCAGTGGAACTTGTTGCGGGGACGGTGGAAGTAGCGCATGCCGACCTTGCCGGAGCATTTTGGGTGGCGGCTGTCGTGGAGCATTCGGAGATGAGGCACATCTCTGGCGTCGCTACCGCTTCCAAGGTGATTCCGATTCTTCTTGAAACAGGTCTTCGCTACTGCCGCCGTTGCCCTTACCGCCTCCGGAGATCTATCCCACCCTTTTCTCGCTAGGGTTGGGACTTCGAAGACAGAATGAGGCGAGATGGGGCGAGAGCTGTTACACGCACTGGAGAACGCGACTGAGAAGGACAGAGACGGGAAGAGGAGCTCGCAGCTCGGAGCGGCCTCCGGTTCACCCTTCCCGAACCGTGTTTGCGAGGCTTGCGATGACGTGTATCTTCTTCTTCTTTCTTCTTCTTTTCTTTTCTGACCCACCGGGTCCTGTAACGTATACTCTTGTTGAATGAAAAAGAGATTTTGTTACCTCGTCTGCATCTCGCATTAAATAGTTGTCTGTCGAACTTCTTCTCTTCTTCTTTTCTTTTTCGCGTCTTCCCAAGGTCATCGACGACCTCTTCTGTTCATGTGGGGTTGTCATTTGCTGAGCTACTTTTCAGTTCTTACGCCGTTCGAAGATACCCGATTGTCATTCCGTCGACGGTTGCAGGTTTGCTTGGAGCCCTTTGGGCCCGAGGTCCCTCCTAGGCCTTGAGTTTGGGGATTCGAGCTTTCGTTGCCTTCGGGCACTGTTTGCTTTCCTTTTTTGCTTGGGTTTTTTCTCTGCTGAAGTCGGAGCTAAGTTCGGCTCCTTTGGGAGTCCGAACGGAGAAGCCCTCCTGAGGTTGGAGTAGCCTGGCTCTCGTAGGGGTCAGGGCGAAGTCTTCCTGCAATCAAAGTCGTAGGCAAAGTCCGGGTCTCGTAGGGGTCTGGACAAGGCCTATCGGCAATTGCTGTTGTCAGTGGAGCCCGGCTCCCGTAGGAGTCCGGGCGGGGTTATCCTGTAGCTGATGTCGGCGATGGAGCCTGGCTCCCGTAGGAGTCCGGGTGAAGTTTTCTTTATCGTTGAAACCCGGCTCCCGTAGGAGTCCGGGTGAAGTCTTCTTTGTCGTTGGAACCCGGCTCCCGTAGGAGTCCGGGCGAAGTCTTCTTTGTCATTGGAACCCGGCTCCCGTAGGAGTCCGGACCTTTCATTTTGCTCGAGTCGGCGTGAGGTTTTCCTCTCGTTATCAGCCTGGCTTTTGGGGGCGCGTTAGGGCGCTGTAAGGCGTCTCCCCCATCCGGTCTAAAAGAACCGGGCCTTCGACTTTGCTTATGTCAGGACGAGGTTCTCCTCCTGTTCCTGACATGGCTGTGGGGGCACATTAGGGCGTTGTAAGGCCTCTCACCCCATCCGGTCTAAAAGAACCGGGCCTTCGACTTTGCTCAAGTTAGGGCGAGGTTCTCCTCCTGTCTCTAACAGGGCTGTGGGGGCACATATGGGCGTTGTAAGGCCTCTCCCCCCATCCGGTCTAAATGAACCGGGCCTTCGACTTTGCTCAAGTTAGGACGAGGTTCTCCTCCTGTCCCTAACAGGGCTGTGGGGGCACATATGGGCGTTGTAAGGCCTCTCCCCCCATCCGGTCTAAAAGAACCGGGCCTTCGACTTTGCTCAAGTTAGGTCGAGGTTCTCCTCCTGTCCCTAACAGGACTGTGGGGGCACATATGGGCGTTGTAAGGCCTCTCCCCCCATCCGGTCTAAAAGAACCGGGCCTTCGACTTTGCTTAAGTTAGGGCGAGGTTCTCCTCCTGTCCCTAACAGGGCTGTGGGGGCACATATGGGCGTTGTAAGGCCTCTCCCCCCATCCGGTCTAAAAGAACCGGGCCTTCGACTTTATGAGATTGCCCTTTTGTTTTTGACACAGTTTGCTTGAATTGCCTAAAGACACATGGGTATGCGATTTTCGACTAAAACGAAGTTACTGGTAGTACATCCGTAAGTTTTCTGAGCTCCACGGTCGTGGTAGGTCGGCTCCTCCGAGCTCCTTGAGATAATAAGTTTCGGGCCGAACTACTTCCTTGACCTCATAAGGTCCCTCCCAGTTCGGGGCGAGCTTCCCCCGGTCCTGAGGTTGCGAGACAGCAGCTCGTCGAAGCACCAGATCTCCTACTTTAAAGGCTTTGTTCTTGACCCGGGCATTGTAATATCGGGCAACTTTCTGTCTGTAGGCTGCCATTCGAACCTGAGCAATCTTCCGCCTTTCTTCCAGCAGGTCGAGGTTGGCTCTGAGACTTTGTGCATTTTGGGGTTCATCGAATGTCACGATTCGTGCCGACGGGAGTTTAAGCTCGATCGGGATGACGGCTTCCGTACCGAAGGCTAAAGCAAAGGGAGTCTCCCCTGTAGGTAACCTCTGGGTGGTTCGATACGCCCATAGCACATGATAAAGCTCGTCCGCCCAAGTTCCTTTTGCTTTTTCAAGCCTTGTCTTAATTCCTTGCAACAGGGTTCTGTTAGTTACCTCAGCTTCACCGTTTGCCTGAGGGTGGGCTACTGATGTGAAGTTGTGGGAGACGTTTAGATCTTCACAGAATTCGGCGAATCTTGCTCCCGCGAACTGCCGTCCGTCATCAGTGATTAGAGTTCTAGGCAGACCGAACCTGCACACAATTGACTTCCAAACGAAATCTTGTACTTTTGCTTCTGTGATTTTTGCTAGTGGTTCGGCCTCGACCCATTTGGTGAAGTAGTCGATCGCCACAAGGAGGAACTTTCTTTGCCCAGACGCCATGGGAAAGGGGCCGAGAATATCCATCCCCCATTGTGCAAAAGGCCATGGGGCACTCAAAGGTGTGAGCTCGGTAGCGGGTTGTCTCTGGACGTTGGCGTATCT
Organism: Elaeis guineensis; assembly: GCF_000442705.2. Lineage (NCBI taxonomy): Eukaryota > Viridiplantae > Streptophyta > Magnoliopsida > Arecales > Arecaceae > Elaeis > Elaeis guineensis. Next base: position 8,054,007 of record NC_025996.2, on the reverse strand, counting down.
CTGGCATCGATCACACTTTTTGACATATTCAATCGAATCATGATGCATTGTTGGCCAGTAATACCCTTGGCGGAGTAGCTTGTGGGATAAAGATCTGGCACCCAAATGGTTTTCGCAAGCCCCCTCGTGTACCTCCCATAAAGCGTAGTCAGCTTCTGAGGGCCGGAGACACCTTAAGAGGGGCAAGGAGTATGATCTTTTGTATAATTTGCTCTCATAAAGGATGTATCGGGAGGCTTGATTTCAGAGTTTTCGGGCCTCTTTCGCGTCCTGGGGAGAACTCCATCTTTAAGATAGGTTATCAGTGGGTCGACCCAGCTGGGCTCGTGGTCGATCTCCATTACGGGCCGCGGTTCTTCTGTACTCGGATGTTTTAGAACTTCAAAGAGGATGCCTTTGGGCAATTCGGCCGGAGCCGATGTCGCCAGCTTGGAGAGAAGATCGGCTCTGGTATTCTCCGACCTTGGAATCTGCCTGATGTCGAAACTGCTAAAGGTGGGGGTGAACTCCTTCACTTTCTCAAGATATTTGGCCATACTGTCCTCCCGTGCTTCATAGCTCCCGCTGACTTGTCCCACCACAAGTTGGGAGTCACTGTGCACCCGGAGTTGACCTATTCCAAGCTCTTTGGCGACCCTTAATCCTGCAATCAGAGCTTCATATTCCGCTCCATTTTTTATTGCGGGGAACTCGAAACGCAGAGCGTACTCCGCGACGACTCCCTCCGGGCTGACCAAGATCAGGCCTGCACCCGCGCCTGCCATGTTGGAAGATCCGTCCACATAGAGGGTCCAAAAGCAATCGGAGGGACTGGCTTCTTCGTTGGGGGAGTTCGGTTGAGTCTTCAGGTCGTCAACTTTGCTTTGCTCAGGTTCGGCCTCCTCGGGGATGGTGCACTCTACTATGAAATCTGTCAATATTTGGGCCTTTATTGCTGGCCTAGGTTTGTAGTTGATGTCAAATTCTGTGAGCTCGACTGCCCATTTTGCCATTCTCCCAGAGGTATCAGCTCGGTGCAAAACCGTCTTGATCGGTTGATCGGTGAGTAGCGTCACCGTGTGCCCTTGAAAGTAAGGTCGGAGTCTCCGAGCTGCAATCAACAAGGCGTAGGTCAGTTTTTCTAATTTAGTATACCTGGTCTCGGCGTCCCTCAGTGCGCGGCTAATGTAGTAGACCGATCGCTGGACTTTCATTTCTTCTTTGACAAGGACAGCTGCGAGGGCTGTGGGAGAGACTGCCAGGTACAAAAATAGTTCCTCCCCAGGTTCGGGCTTCGCCAGGAGTGGGGGTGAGCTAAGGTAGCCTTTTAATTCTTCGAATGCCTGTTGGCATTCAGAGGTCCAACAGAAGTTCTTCGGCTGCTTGAGGGTTTGAAAGAAGGGCAAACATCGTTCGGCCGACCTCGCGACAAAGCGATTAAGAGCCACAATCCTTCCCGCGAGGCACTGAACCTCCTTGATCAACCTTGGGGCGGTCATCTCTTGGATGGCGCGAATTTTCTCTGGATTGGCCTCAATCCCGCGCCCCGATACCATGAAGCCCAGGAACTTTTCTGAGGTTACCCCAAAAGCACATTTGGTCGGGTTTAGCTTCATTCTATGCCTTCGAAGAGCGCCAAAGGTTTCCTCGAGGTCGGCGATATGATTTCTGGAAGACCTGCTTTCTACAAGCATATCGTCCACGTAAACCTCCATGTTTCGGCCGATCTGCTCTTTGAAGATTTTGTTCACCAGTCGTTGATAGGTGGCACCCGCGTTCTTGAGGCCGAATGGCATGACCCTGTAGCAGTAAAGGCCGCAATTAGTGATGAAAGCTGTCTTTTCTTCATCTTCCGATGCCATTCTAATCTGGTTATAGCCGGAGAATGCGTCCATAAAAGTTAGAAGCTCATGGCCTGAGGTAGCGTCCACCAGTTGGTCGATTCTGGAAAGGGGGTAGCTGTCCTTTGGACACGCCTTATTCAGCTTTTTGAAGTCGATACACATCCTCCACTTGCCGTTTGCTTTCTTGACCAAAACAACATTGGAGATCCACTCAGGATAATTGACTTCCTTAATAAATCCGGCCTTGAGAAGCTTATCTACTTCCTCGGCTATCGCCTTCTGCCTCTCTGGGGCATGACTCCGGATTTTTTCTTTTGTAGGCCGATGTTTAGGGTCGACCGCCAGATGATGTTCCATGACTTCTGTGTCGATCCCCGGCATATCCGTCGGGACCCTTGCGAAAACGTCCGCATTCCTTCGGAGGAAATCTACGAGACACGCCCGCATCTCCTCCCCCAGGTTGGAGCCAATTAACACCACATGCTCCGTGTTCCCATCATTCAAAGGGATTGGTATTAGGTCTTCGATAGGACCGCCCCTCTCTTCAGTGAGGTCATCGCGAGCATCCAACCCATCGACCGGACAGAGGTCCGCTTGATCGCTCCTTTGCAAGGCGATGTTGTAGCAACGTCTGGCCAGGGCTTGGTCTCCCCGGACTTCTCCGATCCCCTGGTCGGTGGGGAACTTCAATTTCAAATGATAGGTTGAAACAACAGCTCTGAGGGCATCGAGGCCGGGTCGGCCAAGGATTGCGTTGTAGGTAGATGGCGCCTTTACCACCAGGAAATTCACCAAAGCTCGGGACTGCTTTGGATACTGACCCGCGGTCACAGTCAGAGCTATCATTCCCTCCGTTGGAACGGCGTCACCGGTGAACCCTATCAAGGGGGAGCAAATCGGTCTCAGATGACCGCTAAGAGTGGCCATTCTTGAAAAGGCGTTGTAGAACAGGATGTCGGCCGAACTTTCGTTGTCGACAAGAATGCGACGAACGTCGTAATTTGCTATGTTCAAGAAAACTACGACCGCATCGTTATGAGGGAATTGGACTCCCTGGATGTCCACTTCAGTGAAGGTTATGGGTTCTTCAACTTTTTGTCGCTTGGGGGATGCAGCTGGCATGTTGGTTGCCTCCCGTCGGGATTCCCCCGAGATGACGTTGACGAAATTCGGTAGAGACTGGTCATCCGGCCACTCCTTATCGGCGACCATAGCCGGTGGTAGTTGTGCAAAGGCCTCGCGAGAAGGCATCAGATGAGGGAAGGAGGAGTGGGTGCCGGAAAAGATGGCCGAAAGTGGATCCGTTGAGCGCTCCTTTAAGAACAAGGGTATTGCGAAGACACACCCCTTCCTCTAGCGCCAATCCTGTTGGTGCAAAAATCTACTTGCGCCGGAGAAGCTGGAGTCGGGGAAGCCGCGATCGCCGCCGGGACCTGCAAAGAAAGTCTAAACCGGAGGTGGGATTGCTCCGGCAAGACCCTCCGACGCTCAAGTCAGTTCTCTGCCTCAACAAGAATGGAATGCTCGAACGGAGAATTTAGCAGAGTTTTGAGATAAGAAATGAGCTTATAGAATAACGTATCTGGGTCCCCCCTTTTATAGGCGGAGGAGGCAACGGATCGATGGTGACGTTCGTAACCGTCTGGCAGTGAGCCGCCCATGGTCAGGGGAATTTATTGCGAAGGGTAGTGGAGGAGACTCGTGGCTATTGCTATGGCCTGCCACGTGGAGCCCGTTGCAGGTAGTGGAGCGGCGTCCGTTGCCGCTAGCTGCCAGGGAGTAGTGGAGTCGCGCAGCTCCTGCCGCAGGGAGCGGAGTAGGATCGTGGCCGTTGTCACAGTCTGTCAGAGAGTAGTGGGTCCACCGCAGGGAGTGATGGAGCCGCGCGGAATCCGTTACAGGAACAGGATCATGGTTGTTATTGTGACCTGTCTGAGGGTGCGGATCTGCCGATTGCAGCTCGGCAGTGATCGGAGTCCGACCTCTATAGAGGTCTGGGTGGAGTCCTCCTTGCGGTTGGGGTCGTGGGTGGAGCCCGGCTTCCTTGAGAATCCGGGAGGAACCCTCTTGGATCTGAAGTTGCGGGCGGAGCCCGGCTCCTGTAGGAGTCCGGACGGAGTCCCCTGTAATCAAAATTGGATGCGGAGTCCGGTTCCCGTAGGAGTCCGGACGAGGTCTTGTTTGGAGTCGAGGATGAAGTTCGGCTCCCGTAGGAGTCCGGACGTAGTCTGTCTGCAGCCGTTGGAGTCGGGGATGAAGTTCGGCTCCTGTAGGAGTCCGGGCGGAGTCTCCCTGCAATCAAAGTTAAAGGTGAAGTCCGGCTCCCGTAGGAGTCCGGACAGGGCTTACCAGCAGTTGACGTTGAGGTCGGAGCCCGGCTCCCGTAAGAGTTCGGGCGGAGTACACTTGTTGCTGAAGTTGTCGGCGAAGCTCGGCTCCCGTAGGAGTCCGGACGTAGTCTGTCTGCAGCCGTTGGAGTCGGGGACGAAGTTCGGCTCCCGTAGGAGTCCGGGCGGAGTCTCCCTGCAATCAAAGTTAAAGGTGAAGTCCGGCTCCCGTAGGAGTCCGGACGGGGCTTACCAGCAGTTGACGTTGAGGTCGGAGCCCGGCTCCCGTAAGAGTTCGGGCGGAGTACACTTGTTGCTGAAGTTGTCGGCGAAGCTCGGCTCCCGTAGGAGTCCGGACGTAGTCTGTCTGCAGCCGTTGGAGTCGTCGACGGGGCCCGGCTCCCGTAGGAGTCTGGGCGGAGCTGTCTTGTAGCTGAAGTTGTTGGTCGTCGAGGATGAAGCCCGTATCTCGTGGGAGTCCGAGTGGAGACCCTTTGAGGTTGGTCTTGTTGGTGGAGCCGTCGATTCTGTGGAGGATTTCGGTTGGGGATATTTTATATCCAACAATAATATTACAGCATCCCACCTCTCCCATCTGTAATCATTACTGTCATGCACTCATGTGAGGGGCCATTGCAAGCATCAATAAAGCAGTGATGGGACTAAAGCCTGCTTGGACCCGCATTTCAATAGTCTAATCCCACCAACTTCCATACGCCCACTGTGAACGAAGTTCTTTCGTGCGCATCATGCTTTGAACAGCTCCGAAACCGGTCTCCGTAGGTATGGACCCGCATTTCAATAGTCTAATCCCACCAACTTCCATATGCCCACTGTGAACAAAGTTCCTTTGTGCGCATCATGCTTTGAACAGCTCCGAAACTGGTCTCCGTAGGTCTGAACCCCCTCCAGCATGCCCACGAAGCCGAAGCACCTCCTGTCCCTCTTGCACACCCAACCGAGGCACACGATTCTAGCCAAAGGAGCTTCCCACTCACCTTTCATGCATCCTACAGTGCCAACCACCTCTCACGGTGTCGATCCATTTCCCACGACATCGAGGAATTTGGTCTGAATACCCATATATTTGTGGGATTGTGATTATCCACAGATGGACGGACAGATGGATGAGGGGGTAATGCAGTGGAAAGGAACTATGCTTCCAAAGAGGGCTTTATGAAAATTGGAGAATTTGACTGAAAGTGGTTTCGAAGTCAACTATGGTGGCCTCCTATGGATAATATTAGAGTTTACAACACCGATCTCCTCCCTAACATCTAGCCCAGGTGATATCGAAGTCACCCATAGGATGTACTAAGGTTCTCCTTCGCCTGGAGAACGTCAGATCCGGGATCCCGAGGTCCTCACACGGCAGCTTGCCTTTGCTCACACTTACATCAATAACTCCGGACTCTCTTTCCCGCATGCCCAATTATAGCAGATGCTGAAACCATTCACGAGAGACTTCGGCCTTCTTATTTGCATCTGCATGCAGCCCCAGCGACCGCGCACTTCATCGGGTCTGCGGACTTGGACTTTCCCGACCGACGTCGCTTTTTCCTTCTAAGTCCTGAAGCTCTCTCGTGTATTCGACCTCCAATGGTACCGAAGCCCGCCGGCCAACCCACTCCCAGGCAAGGCCGTAGCACTCGCCCTAGGCAGTCCTAAAGCTGCTTGCCGAGCGACTTGCCTCCGAGTGAGGCCTACGCTTCCATCGATAAAATCAATCCTCAACGGCTGTGAGATTACTAGTAAGTGTTCGAAGTCTCCGAAACTTCTTGCGTGCGTGCCTCCACATTTATCTGAGAGAGGGGCTAGAGCTGCCCGCTAAGAGATCAAGTCCCAAATAGCACCAAGACCAGCAGCCGGCCCGATCTTAAGCGGCACCAATGGTCTGATCTCGGGCACTACCAAAGCCGCTAGCTATGGGCCTGACCCCCATAGAGACCTTCGGACCTTTGATCGAATGGCCTCGGCATCCCCAAATAGGAGACGACGCCTCAAACCATCCTGATTAAGCAAGCAATCTAAGCAAGAGAGAGTAGGCTCTAGAAGACTCGCAACTCTTGTGCACAAAGCCGAAGTCAAGGTCAATGACAAATTGAAGCAAAGATCAAGACCCATCCAAAGTTGAATTGAAGCCAAACCGAAGCCTAAAATGAGGCAATCTTTAAGACCAGACTAAAAACACCGAACTCTATAAAATTGGCCTTCGAGATGCAGTTCCCACAGAAGCCGAGTGACAGATGACATAATCTGAACCAGGTCGGCAAGCTCCCTCGCCTCAAGCATATAGGGTCAATGATGATGACCCCACTTTTCTACAGGGACCCTAAAGACCTAGAGAACTCATCTTTTGGAAGGTTGAAGATCCCTCCTTTAGGTAGGTAGGTTCAGGGTGGATAGTGTCCCAACTAATTCGATTTAACCAACATGAAATTGTTAAATACGGTTCGAAGGTAGAATCATGAGGAATCAGAACAAATGCAAAGTACGCTTAATTCCAAATGAAATATTTTATTATAGGGAAAGGATCATGGTAAAAGCGATCATACAAAAAGGAAGAAAAAGGAAAAAAGAAAGAAACAGGCGCTAACGCCAAATCTACGCCTCGCCCAAAGAAAGACTCCCTTTTCTTTCACCAAGGAAGAGAAAACTGGAGCTGGAGTGCATCATCACCTTCCCCACTCAGATCCCATGGTTCCCAAAATAGCAAAAATATCTATGCTGGCAACCTCTTCTCCGCTTGTAGCAGAAGCCTCGAACTCCCTAACTCCGCATTTCCAACCCACGAGAAGGAGAAAGGGGTGCTCTCACACCTAGTAATCGCCGTCCCCACCCTTATGCCTGACGATCGATGGCAATTGCCATCCTCACTGATCTAGTTGGGAAGTAGATGGGGCACCGATGGTGGCTGGTGAAGGTCGCACCGGTAGGCCACTGAGGACCCCGAGGAGGAGACCTCCCAGCGGTGAGGACCGTGGTCCCCCACTATGAGTGACTGCATGGTCTGGTGGCCATCTCTCTTGGAAGCATGTGCTTCACAGAAACACCATGAGAGACTGTCATTGAGAGTATGCTCGCTCTGAACATGGTGCTGGAGAAATCTCTCAAGACCGTGGATTTGCATTCTCCCCAAGTGAGACAGTCGTTTCCAATACCTCCTAAGTCAATCGGGAATCCACAAGGTGACTCCCTCCCCCCAGACGATCGACGACGGTCTCTATCGAAAAGGTGGGCTCCTCCATTCGTGAACAATATGCCCACTGCATGCCTGCGATAAAGGAAGCCACCCCATCACACCATAGCACACAAAAAGTGAACCTCCACTTGGGGATCTCCTCCCTATGAAAAGAAGAGTCAAATTGAAGTGCCCCGTAACCACTTTATGTTGAAGCAACTTATTCAGGTTGTGGACGTCAGGAAACAATAAGGATCAGGTCATGGAGGTCCTTGAAGGCCAGCAACCAATAAAAATAAAAACAACCTTCAGAATTTCAGCAGCTTTGTAAATCTTGTTGACAGGATTTCTTTCTGCAATTTGAACTCCTTCTCCATCAGATCTAAAATCTACCTTTTGAGACCTAAAAGTATTCTTGATGAAGCCTCCAAAAAATAAAAGATGAGGTATGAAACTCCTCTTGGGCATCCAAGAGGGGGCGCACAAAAGGGGGGCATGCACAAGGGGGGTGCTGGTTTCTAGTGCCTCCTTTCTTTCCTTTTTGGGTTGGGGGCCAAGAAACCCTAGGGTTTCTTGCTGCTAGGATGTGAAGAAGACCAGAGAGAGCGGAAGGAAGAGAGAGAAAAGTTAGAAAGAAAATAATTTGGTATTCCTTCGATTCTTCGAGTCTGAATACAGTGTATGTTTATATACAGGGTCAATGTGATCCAACCCAAAAATTTTTCTGGCTAACTCAATACAAGATTACGCTCACCCAAGCACATGTACACTCATAACTTGACCCAATCTCATAATCATGGACTCAATTCTGATCCAAATATAAGTTAGCCCTTGAAGATCCAAAATCTCTGGACCTCAAGATCCAAAAGGCTGACAATCTTTCATCCTAGGGTCCAAACTAGCCCTAGGAACCCCATGACCATCTCATAGACTTTGGATCTTGACCTTAGCCTTGGTCTCCTGAGCCTTGGGAGCATCACATGAGACCCAACATCTTATTAATCAGTGATACATGTTGACTGGAGGTTAGTTGCAGGCACCACCATTATTGACGCGCACTTAATTCAAGCGTGGGTAGAACAGCCGTGCCACTTCACCTTCCCTTTTTTGGGCTTCGAGGCAACATGCATTAAATGCGGGTGCAGAAGTGCGGACATGCCTCGAGAGTCATGCACATGACCTGTGGTCATGGTGGCGCTCCACATTCTCAATTAGCGCGTGTGAGATTACTCCCCTCACCCAACACTTGGAAGTAGAGGGAAATATCTTGGGCAAAAGTATCAAATCTAGACCGAAGCATATCCCGCTGATGTTAGGAAGGAACTGATCCCCACGAAACCTACATCACCTCAGCCACCGACTTCGATTTTCTGTCGATCCATGAATCGATCGGTGAACACCATCTTGGCCAACAACTGGGGTTCAAACGGCAGATCCTAGCTTCAACCGACCCCTCAGTTACCGGCCTCGAGGTGATACCCAGACATCGGCTGTGCAGCCAAGGGAAGCCCCGACTTCGACATCCATCTTGGAAGTCTCGAGTCGATCTTTACTCCTTATCGACCTCCGAATCATATACTATTACAACTTATCGCTTTCAAACCCCATAACATGGATTGAGCCGGCCTTCGGGACTAACCAAGCCTTGCCTCTCTGATTCCCCATCGTCTCCAGGTCACTACTGCTCCTATTGCATGAACACGAGCAACACATCATAATACTTGAGTGCACAAACGTCCGATTTGCACATCGAGCCTCTGATCCAGATGATGTGCCAGTCCAATCAAAATTTTTTCATCCATGATTACTTCAAATAGAGGAGAAAGATTGGAGGGAGAAGTTTTCATTGCAACGGTGATACCATGTCACCATTGTAACGAACCAATTAAAAGCCGGGAATGAGTGAAATACAGGGAGATAGTGTGGGATATTATTCATGGGAATAATGAAATGCACAACAATCGATAAAATATAAAGGCTTTCATTGGTTTGTTGTAAATTTGACATGGTATCACCACTGCAATGAATATTTTTTCGCCCATGTCAGCTCCGTGCACAACAAGATAGAGCATTGCGGCATCACGGCATGCCACATGGGCACGTGGGGTTCAGGCTTTATCTTTCACACGAAAGAAATATATATATATATATTTTTACACAACTGGACGATCGCAATACTTTGATGTGAGTACAAGTCAGGATATAAAATATCACAAAATACCCATAGATAGTCATCTTCTTGATGTTAGAATCAGTCTCCGATATGATCGATAACAAAAAAAGCAACACAATCCACGACGATGTTCACCTCCTGATATACATATCGAATAGTCATCGCAGAGAAATAACAAAGAGATTCCTAGATATCATAGAACAAGAGGTGAACTCCGAACCACATTGTCTCATCCTGAATCTAACCAATGATAGTGGTGGAGTCACCCTCTCTGAAGATGCTGTTTGCTCGCAGTTTCTGTCGTGTGCAGATTATGCCTGCCCAGATAGCCTAAAGCTCCACTCCGTTGACCGACGAATCAAATAGGGATGAGGCCCCAGAAGTCAGTAGCTTACATTTGGACCCTAGATAACATAGTCCACACTATCTCTGCCATCCCTGATGCTACCATCAAAGTTGACTTTGACAAATTTCGAGAGAAGAGGCTCCTAAAAGATCAAAAGAACCCTTCGGGTCGCTGCATACACAGCAAGGGAGTCCCAGATGCTCGAGGTAGAAAGGGATTGTCGAGTACCATTGAACTGATAGTACTTCACCGCAAGATAGCAGTCTCTCTCCAGCATCCGATGCATAGACACAACCTCGGTTCAAAGATTGATTTTCTTTCACAATGTTAATGAGATCATGCCTCGCATAGATCTCCAAGCATGCGCTCTAAACTTTTCACTCATCCTCTTGCACAGTTCTTGAAACAGATATAAACCGAACCCGAGTGCACGATGCATGGCAACCACAATCTTTATAGCTCAATCGGGCAAGGAGTGGCAATGGGCTGGCTAGAGCAGCAAATGGATGTATTTATGGTAGCAGCAACTTGGCAATCGGCAATCCATTAGAAGAGAAATTATTAAATAGAACCATTCTATAGCACGTATACAGCACTACAAAATGCAATGCATCTACGGATACAATCCGTCACGTGATGGCCGGCCATCCAACAATATATGCATCGCATAGTTTATGCTTGAGCGCGGCCGTCCATCACAAGATGGATGGCATCTTTGGATGCACTGCATACCGTAGGAGATCTATGCTCATCATTCTACCACATATTTTTCCTAGCTCCTAGAAGCTCAGCCCATGTATGGAGAGTACGGAACCATATTTTCGGGTAAGCTAGACCAAATGTTCCTTAACCCATGGCATCACCTCAGTAGTTGGCTCAAGCAGGATAAGCTGCCGGCCACTCCCTTTAACATAGCACATGGAAAGGGTATCTAGGAGGCTACCAGCCAAAGCCCGGGTTCCAACAATTTGGTGAGCGAGGGGATGGCACGCGATGCTCCTTTTGTTGCCGACTGATTGTTGAGGAGTGCGGCAAGATCTTTGAGGACTAAGGTCACTGGTGGAAATTGATCAATTGAGCTAATATGAGCTGTTCAAGGTTTTATTTTAAGAGCACAATTTTTCTCCACCGTCTCCATCATGCTTGCAGAATCTCAAATTTTTAGAGAGGATAATTTGTCTTTTGAGAGGGATGTCTCCATGGATCCAGTCAAGACTTCAACTTTGAATAGAAATGCAGGATGGAGATACAATTAAATTTTAGTTATTTAAAAATTTTAAAAATTTATTCTAAATTGACAGTTTTTCTCAAAATGATATGATTCTTCGAAAGAGAATATTTATTTCTACTAAAACATTATCTCTCTTTGAATCTATGGAGTCTTCTTTATCATCCTAACAGATTCTATAAATAGGCTATAGATTTGATTATTTTAAAAATAATTTTGGAAACACTATTCTCTTATTTCTTCTCTCTTGCGTTCTGTTCGGATGTTTTCTTTCTGGGATAGAGACTCCGCCCTTTCTTCTTATTCCTTTTTCACTCCTTTTCTTATTTAGGCATATGAAAGATGGAGGTGTTTAGTTCATGATCGAAATCAAAATTATATTAAGATTTGATACCTCGAGATTCAGTCCATATTAAGCCCACAGCAAGATCCGCGACGAAAAATGGAGTCCAACGAGACCAAGATCACCCCAAACGGAGCTCGGATGGAAGAGATACAAGCTTTTGAAGTCGGCACGAGATCCGAGGTGGTGAAGGATCGCCGGCGGAGCGGCGGCGGCATGTGGCCCAGGAGGGACCAACGCGCAGGACGCACGACCCAGGCGCGCGGCCCAGCCCCTGCAAGGGCCCGCGCGCGGGCGCATCTCAGGCCCGCGCGTGCGGGCCGGCCCAGGCCTAAGCATCTTTCCTGGGCACTTTACCCCGGTCCATCGTGGACTGAGCAGTCCACTTCTGGGCCTGTGGACCGCGTGGATATTTTTCATGCATTTTTCGCAGTCCACGGTACTATTCCGTAGACCGAAGTGCGATCGGACTGCGTGGGTGGTTTTCGATCTTGATCTGACGGTCCAGGGGATTATTTGACTTTGTTTAGGACTCCTAATCCCTCTCTAATCAGGTTTAAGCCCTTTAAATAGGGCTGATCGGTGAAACAGTGGGGTGGCGGCTTGGTTTTACCCACGAAAATCCATGAGGGCTGTGTTCGTGCGGAAACCAACCCTAAAGAAGAAGAGAAAGGTGTGAGGTCGCTGAGAGAGAAGTAGCAGGAGGCTCTTGGACAGCGGACGCCGATTGCTTCAGGAATTTAAGAGGGTCTTCCAAGAAAGAGAGCTTTTGTGAGGAGAACTTCAAGTGAGAGAGAATTGGGTATACCAGGGTTGAGGATGAGGTCTCCTCTTGTAAATTTTTTTTTTCATAGTGAAGTTGGCATGTCCTGTGGAGGCGAGTCCTTTTGTGGCTGATCCACATATTTTGATTGTTTTTATTTTATTTTTTTCTTTTCTTCCTGCAGTATCGCGTGATACTGAAAAGGTCTTACAAAGTGGTATCCTGGCTAGACATCTACTCAATAAATTAGAATAATCATATCTTCTAAAGTATTTAGTTCATAATTAGAATTAAAATCGAAATGAAGAGTTGTTCTTTATGGAAGAGTAGAGATTGGGTTGTAAGGATTGATTTATGTTTGGAATCGAAATAGAATTTTTTTACTCAAATGATTTGAATGAGAATTATCCATTTTTATTTTCATTGCTGACCCTAACTCTTCTCAAGTCCCAACCAAATATCTCCATAATTTTTTAAATCAAGTCTTCCAACATCGTGCTCGTCGGAGGAGAATTGGATTAAATTGGATTATTGTATCTCAAAGATTAAGTTGCTGCAGATCTGTATATAAAGGATAAATCATATTTTTAAAATAATATTTTTATTTTTTATAATTATTTTTAATAATTTATTTTTTTAAAATTATATTTTAAAATTAAAAAAAATCATATAGAAATTTAAGATAAATTATTTTTTTCCCCAGCGCATCGTTGGAAGAATATCAAGTACTTGATCGATTTATGATTTTCAACGGGACCTTGGATGTGGAAGGATCCCGTTGGAAGAGCTCTCATGCTATTGCACCTGGGTCGATTGCAGAGTAGTACGGTTCTCTCTCGCCGACACAACGGCGAAAAAACAACTCGGAGGTGAACCCCGACAAGTGAGAGCCGACAAAACGTGGCAATGTTGCGATGAAGACGACCCATAATTTAATTTTGGGACAGACGAGCATGTGATAAGGCACGAGTCCGTGTCAGCACCATGACATACCTGACGTGCAGATGGCATGAACAACAGGTGGAGCCCTGTGCAATTATGGAATGGAATCAATGTTCCGTCCTGGGCTGCGAAGGAGAGCTATTAAAGTGCTTTCTCATTTGCTCGGTAAGTAGGTAAAATCATTGCCAAAACTAAAACATGTCATTACATTTAATTAAATACTAACAAAGTCTTGTCGTGCGGACTGAAGAAATTGGTGAGAGCCATGGAATTTATGCAAATAAGTCACGACATGGTCTTTTTTGGATTGATGTCCGTTGCTCCCGGATGTACTTTAAGATTCATATTGTATTCTTTTTGGATATGATTATCGATATTTTGGATTGCTATCGGAGCTGTCGAGATGGTGGGTGACGGCGAAAAAGATGCGAGACCATATGATGGTGGTGATAGATCGAGAATAAGCTGGAAAGGGGTTGTACAAAAATAGACTGTGTGGATTTCTCCGAAGTCATCATCCAAAGAAGTGAAGGTAGATATTTTATACATATATTTTTAAAATTTTAATAAAAATAAATTATATTAAATAATTTAATTTATAATGCACGCATTAAATTTGATTTAAAAATAATTTACGTTAAAATCTATGACATGATATAATATATATATAAATCTGAAATTTAAAATCAACAAGTATGGATCAAATCAACACGGCAGTAGATCATATCTACAATATCATTGAGTTCAAAATTCAATATCTGAGCACGGATAAAAGATCACCGTAACTGACAACTATGGAAATAAGATTCTTTAGGTTGCACAGCAGCCACATAGGGTGTCCAACCTTTACGAAACATCCACATGAAGTTCTGGTCTGGTCAATCTCTCGAGAGTATTAGCTCGTGCAGAAACCTTGTTGATGACTGATTTACACCTTTCTTCGGATCTCACGAACTCTTCCGAAGCCAAAGATGGAATAGACGGAGGATGTAGTGGTGGAAGGAAGGAGGACAACCTTTCTTCTCTCTTTATTTTTTCACTCACCCAAAATTCTAGACCAGAATCTAGGTCACTCACCCAAGAGGAGCCAGCTCTCCTCTATCTTACATGCTAAGGAAGGCACGCCCCCCCAAAACCTCACGTCCAAATTTTTCACTCTTTCTCTTGGTGAAATCTCATATCATATGCACAAGAGAAAAAGCTTCTTAAAGTTGGTGTCCCAAATGGATAAAGATGGAAAGTTAGGTAGTTCAATTTCAAACTTAAATTCGAAATTCAAATTAAATTTGAACTCAAATAAAATCAATTCAATCTTAAATTCAAAATTCAAGTTGAAGTCACTTAATCCTCATTTAAAGGGGGCGACAAACCTTTGAATTGGCGTGGAAATGATTCATGCAAATTCAAAATTTGCATGAAACAAAGAAGGGCCGAATATGGTGGTTGGCGCTAGGGTTTTATCCAATCTAAATTGATCTCTTGGGTTTATCCTTTTAGCTCCAATCCAAACACATTTGGTTAGAGCCTAAATAAATAAGAGAACCTAATCCAATTAAATGCTAAATGAACTTGATTAAATTCTAATCTAATCAGAAATTAATCGAGCTCAAACTCTAATCAAATCAGAAATTAATCATCCTTAGTGATTAAGTTATCTCATAACCTAATTGGATCAAACCTAATCGAATCTAATTCAATTAGACTTGATCCGAATCTTAATGCTCCATCAAATTGAGCTAATCAGTAATCTAATTACTAATTAATTTTTTAATAATTATTTTATTACAATCTTTGCATAAGATTAATCATCGATCATATTAATGATTATATCCTTGAACGATTCTCAATCATTGATTAGCCATCTGATCAGACAAAAATTTTTTTGTGTGTAACTCCATAGATTCGAATCTAAATCGATAGTACAGAAATAAATTTTTATACTAATCAAAATAACCATCTAGCAATGATACCGATATCCGGATAGACCGAATGATTGAAAAGCAACATTCAAGAATCTAATGGCAAATGATTACTATATAATTCATCCTTTTGATCCTCAATGCTCAGGATGACTTCAGAGTTAAACTATCAACTCTTAATTAGTATATCTGATTTGTGTCTCAATCTTATAAATTCTATGACTCCTCAGAAGGATTATCATAGCCAAAGTTTTATTAAATTCAAATACAATGTAGCACTATCTTCTGAAATCAGAAGTGGTCAATCCAATTCTGACTCACACACTGACTTCGCAAGTACTTGACTACATCCAAAAATCTTTCATTACTGAATTAAAAATTTAGATAGTCCGACATCAAAGCATAGTGAGTTGTTTGTAAATCACCTTGGTGATCTCAGATCGAAGGGACATCTATACCCATATTCTTTGCGAAATATTCTTAATAGCAGAGTACTCCGCAATTGATCACATTCAGTGAAACATACTCCTACATTTCACCTGCATGCCATATCAGTATCTCCATACTCTTTGATTAGAAGAAAAACTAATCCATATGGTACACAATGATCTATACTTGATAAACGCTATTGTTCTAGTAATAACATATCGTTTGATCACGAACAAGTTTAAAAACTACATGATAAATCTTTTTTTATCGCTTGAAAGTAGTTCTAAGGACTTTATCATAATACAGAGTTCAATAAAGAAGATGCATAATTTATGATGAAAATATCAAATAATTTTTATTAATTAATAATTCATATATAATTTATAAATAGTACAATCATTTACAAGCAAACGATTGGCTTTATGACATATTTTTCAATAGAAGGAGCTTATCCGATGGTTCCCGAAGGTCGTGAAAGTCTCGAAGGCAGCCCTTTGAGAGCATTCGATGTGTTGGGGGGTGACTGTAGTGGTTGGCTGGAGCTTTAGACGGCGGGTGTCATCGTAGCTGGTGGCTAGGGAGTTCCGACTAGGGAGAACAATCAATGGTGATGTCATAATGTACGGACTGGAATGGGGACTGCTTCTCCTCTTGTTCAGGGAGGCAGCGGGGGGAGCCCAGATGCTCTGGCGACCATGGACAATGGCAAGGTAGGCCCTTGCCCTCAAGCCATGGAGGTCATGCTTATTTTCAGTGGAAGGGGTGATTTTGATGGCTTTTGTGTAGGTGCCCCTCTCTCGACTTTCGATGGAATCCTGGGATGTGGACGTTATCTAGGAGGTATTGAGGCTCGCTGGTGAGTTGGTGTTCCTCGATGAGTACGCGATGAATCTGTAGTGGCTAGGGTTCGCCTGTGCATACATCAAAATCGACCTTGGTTGCCCGTTGTGGCTGGGGGTTCTGGTGATGGGACCGGCTAGCCCTTTCTTGCAGCAGTTTGTCTACGAGAGTCTTGACAGAGTTTGTCTCCATTATGACCCCTTCCACCTATCAGAGGAGAGCTATCGAATGGGGGATGGTGCTACAGAGGCGAGGCTAGCTCCGAACAATCTATTCCAGTCGGAGGAGATGAATGGTGACCAGAGGGTGGTGGGCCTCAGTTTTGGACCTTGGTTACTGGCTATCTGTCGTTGGGAGCTAAGACCAGAGGATGGGGCGGATGGGAGAAGGATGACGATTGGGTCGACTAGGCCCGCATCACTGGCGAGTCAATCTGAGCCAGGATGGGTGGAGACTCATTCGGATCGGGCAAAGGTGGTGGCTCGCAATGCGGAGACTCGCTCGGACTGGGCGAAGGCAGTGGCTGGCGATGATGGTTGGCACCAGCCAGTGAAGGTTGCACGACGGAGATTGCCCAGTCGAGCAAGTCAAGTTCAATGGGCCCACTAACTATGAGCTGGATTTGGAGGGGCCCAAAAAAGAAGGAACAAAGAAAAATAAGGGGAAAGGAAAGACTGTGGCCTAGTCACTTACGGACTTGGAGGAGTTAGTGGGTCCCCAGGGCCCTGGACTCTTCATGTTCGTAGCAAGGGACACCATGGAGGTGGAGGTGGGCCCACTAGAGCGTAGGGGAGTGAGTCGGGAGCTTGATGGCCTAGTGGAGGCAGGAGCTTCGAAGTAGAGGGCCGACCTTGTGATGGTAGATGCCCCTCTCGAGGGGACGGTGATTGAGGGCCTGGAGCACAAGCAGGTGTCAGACGTCGACTAGGACCTCACTCATGAGGTTGCAGTGGCTAGGCTCAGGCGGGCTATCTGTGTTAAGGGGATGGCCACTGAGATGGAGGAGTCTTCAGATGTAGTGGTTATGGTGGACTCGCTTGATGAGGGGGGTACGAGAGTGGGCCCCCTTCCTGGTGAGTCTTCCCTATGAGGATACTGCTTTGAAATTATCAGAGGGTGGGAAAGCCCTCCTTTCGATCGATCTTTGATCGATTGATCTAGCAGTATAGTCCTGATATTTATATGCTAAGCGAGACTCGCCTCTCTGGGATTGGACTGGTCCGAGCCAGACGAAGGATCCCTATCACCTAAAATTTTTATGCTCTGGAGTCTTGGAGTTTGTCGGAAGGCATCTTGGTGATGTGGCTTCGAGGCTTGACCCAGGTAGATGCTTTTTATAGATGTGAGCAGCAGGTGGTCCTTATCATCACAGATCTATCCGGATAGCCCTGGCTCCTCTGTGGCGTCTATGCGAGCACCGAGCATAGAGACCGGAGGGTGATCTGGGCGAAGATTTCTAAACTCCTGATGCAGGGAGTGCCTTCTCTGATAACTGGCAAATTCAATTACATTATTAGCTTCCATAAGAAGTGCGACGGCAGGCAAGAGAGGGATAGTGTGGAGTCTAAGGAGTTTAGAGAGTTCATCAGTAGTACTGGTGTTGTGAATGTGTGGTGCTCCCAAATCTTGGGAGGCCATGAGAGGAATCACGGCAACAGCTTCGAGAGGCTAGGATCGGATACGAATCCTAGGGCTAGGACGTGAGAAGTCCTAGGAAGAGGGTCAGTTTCTGCTGCAGTGGAGCCGATTCAGATCTGGGTTGAGTTGACACGGACTAGGTCGAGCTGGCTCGGGGTCTTGAGAGAGCCGGCTTCGATATGGAAGAGAGCAGATTTCGCTGGCATGCGCTGTGGCACACAGTCGAGCCGACTTGAGGTCTGACCGAGCCGACTTGATTTGGGAACAGAACGATGCATGGATTCTAGTTTCGGCCAGGATTGATTTTGATCTAAGGAGTCTTGAGGCCTTGTTTGGAAGGTCTTCTGGGGTTAACTCAAGGGTTTAGGCTGGGATTATGTCCAAGGAACGAGAGTATGTGAGATATAGATTAGACATGGTTCGGTGAGTGCTTTCATATATTAAGTTTAGCTAAAGGAAGTTTTTAATTAGGCCTAATGGCTGTGTATAAATATACATAGGTTGTATTAGGATTTCATAATGTGATTGAGTGAAAAGAAAAAGGATCTTTTCTCCTTAACTCTCTCTCCCTCTTTGGTTCCAATGCCAAATCCTAGCATCCTTCTCTCTTCTTTGTCGATTGCTGGAGTAACATCCAAGTTTCATGCGAGGTATTTATGATCAGATACGGAGGAGATTGTACCAGAGTTTTTGCTTTAAATTTGTATCAGAGTCCGATTACGTGGAGGAAAGAAGAAGACGTCAAAATCAGTTTTCAGTCTGGATTTCTGTAACACCAAGGTTTCCTTGATTTCTTCCTGTTAGATCTTTGATTGTGGTGATCTCTCAGTTAGGTGGATGGATTTAGACACAAGGAAGGATTGGATGAAGGTGGAAGAGATCTGTTTCAGATCTGATCCGATTTTCAGGCTGTGAGGCATTGTATTGTAGAAGGATTTAGGGTTGGTTGGTTGCTTGAAGGGTGTGATGGCTTCAAACGGATTTAAGATAGAGTTTGAAAAGTTTGATGGCAAGAGAAACTTCACATTATGGTAGCAGCGAGTGAAGAATTTGTTGGTGCAGCAGTAGATCTATAAGATTTTGGTACGAAAAAGATCGAAAAAGATCTCTACTGAGGATTGGAAGGAGTTGGAGGATATTGCCTTCAGCACGATCAGGATGTGCTTGGTAGATCAGGTGTAATCAGAGGTTAGCATGGAGACCACGATGAGAGGTCTTTGGGAGAAGCTAGAGAAGGTGTACATGAAAAAAAAATATGACAAATAAACTCTGGCTGAAAAAATAATTATACAGCTTGCAAATGTCTGAAGGAGGCAATCTGATTGGTAAAAACATCCAGAGGTTCAATCAGGTATGTTCTGATTTATTGAATATGGATATGAAGATCGAGAAAGAAGATCGGGCATTGTTGCTGCCGTGCTCACTTCCATCAGTGTATGATGGTCTGATCACAACCTTGGTACACGGCAAGGAGTCCTTGAAGTATGAGGAGGTTGTGGATGCCTTGAGGTCGAACGTGCAATGGGAGAAGATTTGCAAGGGAGAATCTACTTTGGAGGCATTCGTTGTTCATGAGAGGCGAAAAAGGCCTGGGAAGAGAGAGAAATTGAAGGATAAATCAAAAAAGATTCTGAAGTATTACAGGTGCCACAAGACTGGATATTTCAAGAAGGATTGTTCGTTGCAGAAGAAAGGAGGAGAAGAGAGGGACTCAATCGGGATAGTTGCTGAAAGCGAAGGGACGGATGATCTTTTGGTAGTTTTGGAGGAGCCCGTGGGGTGCAGAGGATTCGAGATGGCTTCAGAGAGGTCCATAGAGTGCGAAGGGTCCGAAGGAGCAGCGACGAAGGTCGAGGCACAGTTGGGACATAGGCAGTTGTAGGGCATGACAAAGACACGATTGGAGACAAGTGGTTATGGAGTCACGGCACGAATGCAGTCGGGAGTCTCGAGACATAGGCTGCTACATGTAGCGGCATAGAGGCAACTGGGAGACAGATAGTTGCGGACCGCAGGACAAATATCGTCGAGATACAGGCGGTGGCATGGGGCTGCATAACAGGCACGATTGGAGAGAGGCGGCTATGGAGTTGCAGCATAGACACGACCGTGGAGATAGGCGGTCATGGACCACGGCACAGGGACAGCTGGGGAGACAGATAGTTGCGGAGCCACAAGCCACTGTTGGAGGCACAGTCGGATACAGGCGGCTGTGGGACAGAGGCACATCTGGACTATAGGCAGTTGCAAGATTTTGGGATCCAAGTGGAGGCTGTGGAGTATCAGAATCGAGAAGGATACCTTGAAGGATGCAAGCTTCGACTTCCTTGGTGGCGGAGGCATGCAGGGTGCAAGAACGATGCACAGGGCATGGTCCACAGGAGATCTACTATGGTGGCAGTGGATGTGAACGCATCAGATGCATGAGCATGGAGTATTGGAGGACAACAGGATACTGGAGGGTACCAAGAGATAAGGATTGTGCAGACTGACCATGTGGGGGTTTGCTAAGACTTGAGGTACTAAGGTGGAGATTGTTATGAATGTGTGGTGCTTCCAAGCCTTAGGAGGCCATGAGAGGAGTCACGGCGATGGCTCCGAGAGTGATAACCAACATGAATCTTGCTTGTTGGTGATGTGCATGGCTTCGTGATGCATAAGGAATTCTTACATAGATTTTATCTATCATATGTAATATAGATAAAATCAATAAAATGATGCCACATTAATATTTTGAATTGAAAAATTTTATAATCATCCTAATATGTAGGTAAAATCAATAAAATAATACCACATCAATATTTTGAATTGAAAAATTTATCAATCATCTCAATAGCAATATATATGTTGCAAGGTAGTTAAGCAGCCATATATTTGATCGTAGAATTTTTTTAATTAAAGTACTAATAGGACATCTCTTTATATTTTATCAATAATATGCACGGTACGTTAGATTTATTCAAAAATTCTGTATGATGATGTAATTACTCCATCACCTTAAACGTTAATTTCATTGCATGATTGCATTGGGTTCCACCTGTCTCGAATGCTATCAGCACGTCACGTATGACATGGTGCTGAAAGGGACTCGTGCGCCATCGCTATCAACGGAGGGATACAGTAGAGCTACTTGGAAGATCTCTCATGCTATTGCACCTGGGTGGATTGCAGGGTAGTATGGTTCTCTCTCCCCAACACTAAGGTGCCCAATCAATACACTGCACAAGAATTTGGCCAAAGTCATGGAATTGGTGTCACACAAGTCATGTACAAGGATGCCGTGGCCTTAACCGCAGACCCAGCAGCGAAAAGGAGCAAGCAAAATACACGTGCAGCTGAAGCACAACGGGTAACTTATCTACCGTAGGATTTAGCTTAGTCCATTTGGAACTGGTCCAAGTAATAATTAGACGCCTTTGTGGGAGTTTCATGAATGAATAAGATTAAGGCTTTGCTTAACGGGCCGGGTTCTTGTTAAGATTACATTTAACGCTCAATTTAGAGAGTAATAGTCTCCACTATCTCAATTTACATAACTTAGCATTTATTACTGGCTCTTCTTTTTTCAAATGGCAATATTGCCCATGAGAATTTAGCAAAAATATGTCAGCCATTTGTGCAAGAGACCTTTTGGATTTAGGGATGAGATTCTCTATGGTTCTCAAAAAATACCGTAGGATGTGGTGCATATTTTGAGACCTCCATCAAAAGATGGATGGTTATGTGATGTTTATCTAATCTATTCAAATACCTCAAGAGTTTATCCATTTTTATTTTCTTAGTATTTTAACGCATATAGTGATATCTATCTAATTTATTCAAATACTTCTAGAATTTATTCATTCTTATTTTTTTAGTATTATGTGCATGTGGTCATCCATTTTTTGATGAATGTTTTTGAAAGTCAAAAAATAAAAATTAAAAATATAAATTTTAATTGTACACAAACGGCTGAACTATTTTGACCGGGTCCTCACGAGTAATTTTGCCGATTGAAAAAAAAAGAAGGATCAGTAATAAATGCTAAGTTATGTAAATTGAGATAGTGGAGACTATTAACCTCTAAATTTAAACGGACCGTAAAATAAAATCCCAGTCACGTGGAAAACGGGAATACCCGAGAGCAGGTGCATCACCAATTATATTAAAAGATGACATAGATAATCCAATCGGCGATTTTTCACGTTTCCGTATTCTTCGGCTTTTTTTCTTTTTGGGTAAGAGTATTCTTCGTTTTTTAATGATCTCACGTGTAAGAGGTGCTGCTAAAATTGGGAAGTTGCCCCCTCTAAAGACCTATTTATAGTAGTACCAAAATAGCAATTAGCAAACAATCCATAAGAGACTGGCCTGGAAAATTAAACAGTGCGAGTGTGGTGGAATCCCTAGATGGAGAATGCCAATCTTAATTTGGAGCTCATGAAAGCTCAAGGCCATGCATGGAACTACATATTTAGCTTCATAAAGTCCATGTCCCTCAAGTGTGCCATGGACCTCGGCATAGCAGACATCATCCATACCCATGGCAAGCCAATCTCCCTCATGGAACTAGCCATGAAACTATCCATTCCCCCCACCAGAAACAACGACCTGCGCCGCCTCATGCGTCTCTTGGTGTTCTCGGGATTCTTCGATCGAAAGCGTGATGGAATCAATCCCGACCACGAGGAAGAGTTGTACATCCCCACCACCATGTCTGCTCTCCTTGTCAAGGAGAACGATGCGAATATCTCCTCTTTGGTTCTCATAATGCAGGACCAAATGTTGCTCAACCCATGGGATCACCTCAGTAGTTGGTTCAAGCAAGATAAGGAGCTCGCCACTCCCTTTGAGGTAGCACATGGAAGGGGTATTTGGGAGGCCGCCAGCCAAAACCAGGCCTTCAACAGCTTGTTCAATGAGGTGATGGCAAGCGACTCTCGGTTCGTGGCCAAATTGTTTGTAGAGGAGTGCGGCGAAGCCTTCCGAGGCTTGAGGTCGCTGGTGGATGTTGGTGGGGGGATGGGCACGATGGCCCGCGCCATCGTGGAGGCCTATCCACAGGTGAAGTGCACCGTCCTTGAGCTGCCTCACGTGGTAGCAAGCTCGGAAGCAAGCGAGAAGGTCCAGCTTGTCGCGGGAGACATGTTTCAGTATGTTCCTCCTGCCGATGCAGTGCTGCTCAAGGTATACTCCTGGTCTAGTACTTAGTCGTGACTTGATGTATGGTAGCTTAGTTGAAGATTCAGATGGAGGATGGCGGGGCCATAAATTTAAACAATTTAAACAACTTATCTTTATTAAAGATCTGAATTTTGATATGATTTGCTTGCAAGCATGAATATCCCCTCTATTTATCAAATCTGGATTTGATCCTTGGGTGGCCTTTGCAGGCTCAAATGGAATCACCACAGCGATCTAAGATCACCAATAATCTGAAATTTAGGGTAATTTGATTCCTAAAGGTATAAGATCACTATATTTGGTAGCAATAGTCTAATGATTAAAGATTTTCGTGTATTTGTATATAACTTATTTGCTATTCTATGAAAATCCAAGATCACCAACCATTTAATATCAAAACTATTCTTGACATATTTTACAAAAAATATATTTATTAATCATATAAAATATATTATAATAAAATATTAATATATTAATTATTAATATATTTCATAAAAATATATTTATTAGTCCTATAAATTATTAATCCTACAAAGGCATATCATTTTTTATTTAGAATTCATATTTTTATTGATGCTTATAATATATCATTTTTAATACTAATTTTTATTTTGATTAAAAAATAAGGCAAATAGTTAAGTAATGTGTCACATAATTTCGTTATATAAATATAAAGTACAATAATATTTTTTCTACTATAATTTAAAATTAACACTGAATAATAATATGATAAATAATATGATTAATAATATATTACAATAGAATGTGCATATTAATATAACATATAATATTAATATAATATAATATTGATATAATATATTAATGATATATTGATATCTCAAGTTTTTTTTGAACTAAGAGGTATTTTGATCTTTAAATTTAGCCCAATATCCTGAAATTGGGGTGATTTTGGATTCCTAATCTTAAATATAGCTATCCCATTATTGGATTATATAGTGATTTAAAGAATGAGAATGATTTAGAATCACTATTATGTATGATTATCGTGGTGTAATCCAAAATGATGATCTCATCATCTCTACTCATATCATCCTTGATCTTAGGATGATCATCCTATACCAAAGCTCTCTCAATGATTTTCGGTAAAATTTAATACTATCAACAATCTTATGAGGGCATCGGATCTCTAATATAAGAACATTTCTGGCATTGGTTTGTGTGTTCAAGAAATTTGGACCTTAAATAAACTAATTAAGTTTCCTTAGAAACTTGCAATATTCTTATAATCAATCTGCTAATGGAGAACCAAAAAGACAATGGAGAACCAATTGCATGCTAAATCTTGACTTGTATCATTACCCTAGACTAGCGAGTGCTCTAGATTTATGCCAGATAAGACACACAAAGCTTAATTACCCAAAGCTGGTAGATCATTTTTTTTTGGCTCAATTGCACACCTAATTAACTTGTTCGGCACTGAAAGAAAAAAATTTCTAGTAAGCTATGTATAAGTTTAAACAAAAAGAAATCCAATCACCCCAATTCTTCTGTGCAGTAAATATAAGCTACCAAAATTAAAGGAATCAAATTATTTATTTATGTTACAACTATTCAAAAGCACACAATTTGACATTAATTAATAGCATCCAAGCTATGCCCAAGAATGTGTAAGAGAAGATGTTCCATTTTCTTTGTCAAATTCTCTAAATCTAATAAATTCATATATATAATTCCTCTTACCATAACTCAAATATCTTATCCTCATTAAACATTGCAAAATATCTTTTTTTAATTAATTGTGACAAAGTGAATATTATTTTTTCCCAAAAATTGTCATTTGGTCACAAGAAAAAGGTCATGCCCTACATGATTTTGTTTTCCTTTGTTTACTTTTTCACTTCCAAATTTGAAGAATATATTGATACATGAAAAGAAAAAGAACACAACAAAAACTGGTCACATATGTTTGAAAACTTCCAATATTCTAGTAAATCTTACTTCTTATATTCATTGTTTGTAGTGCGTGCTGCATGATTGGAGTGATGAGGATTGCGTAAAGATATTGAAACGATGCAAGGAGGCAGTTCCATCCAAAAAAGAAGGGGGTAAGGTGATTATTATTGATATGGTAGTCGACTTGGATATTGGCTTTTCTGAGTTAGTCGAAACACAGTTACTCTTTGACATACACATGATGGTCCAAACTGCAGGGAAGGAAAGGAATGAATGTGAATGGAAAAAAATTTTCATGGATGCAGGTTTTACCGACTACAAAATTATAACGGCATTAGGCTTGCGATCGGCCATCGAGGTTTATCATTGACTAGTGAATAGACAAGGAAAGTTATCTACTGGTGGCCGTGAATCAATTAGTTTGCTGCTTCCTTCCAATTTAATTTTAGATCTTCATTATATAATGCATTGGAAGTCTTATGGTGTTCTTATTATTTGTTTTTGTTACTGTGATGTTTGTGTTAGGTTTCATTTTCTGTGAATTGTCTATTGTGTTAAGTTGATTGGCTTTTTCCAAGCTGAAATAATAGAAGGTACTTGCTTGCTTGCTTGGTTGAAAATCTTTTTGGACAATACTATGCTGGTCCCATTATGTGCAAATGAAAAGAAAAAGGACAAAAGATATTTTAACTATAAATTGACAAGTTGAAATCAATCACATGCATTTAATCATGGGAAACTTACAGAGGCCCATGTTAAGAAAAATGCCGCCAATAGCCAACATCGTTACTCTATTCTATGCTAGAAATTAAATTCAAGCTTTTTCTCGAACCCTAGAGATGAGAAGTTGAAATATTATGCATTTCACATCAAGAAAGAAATACAGGCCTTATATTGTCTAAAATAAATTAATATATTTGGTTAAATGAGTATTATAAAATATCATTTTTTATTTATAACACAAATAACTAATCAATCAATGGGACCACACTCAAATTACTATATATTTATTTTATTATAAAGCGATATATTTTTTAGGTAAAAAAAGAGGCAATTCATTAGAATTTGTAAATTATTGATCTGATTTAGGAGAAAGAAGATTTTTTTCGATTCGTTTAATTCAAATCTCACCAAGAAGTAGGTAGAAGAAGAGGAGAATTTTCAAATCTCTAGATTACTCATCCTCCTCAATAGATCCAATTCTAATCTCCCAAAGCTAGAGATAGCTTCGCAATAAGAGTTGTTGGCATTTGCACTTATACTGAAGGTACTGCCAATCTGTAAATGATCTCGATGAGTTGGTAATCTTCTTCCCTAATTATATGAGATGTCCCTTTATCTCACCATATCGAAAAAGAGCTATTAGCTATACTCACTGTGGGCCTTTGATGTACTTGAAGTATGGATATTCTTCTTATTACTTGTATTGCTTGTATGTTTAGACTGTGTACAAAAAGCCCCCATAGATATAGAGGACCATTGCTCTGATACTAACTTGTCCAATCAGAGAGAATTCTCATAAAGAAAAAGACAGAAGAAGATAAGTTTCTAAAATAAGGATCAAGGCTCTTTTTTTTTATTATTATTTTTATTCACTAAAAAATAATGTACATATCCTCTGTTTATAATAAGGAGATCCGTCCTTATACAAATAGGATGAACTCTTCTTTTAGTTCTAATGAGATAACTTTAACTAAAATAGATGTATCTAGAAAAAATAATTTTTAGAAAAAAATTAAAACTCTTCAAGAGGTAGATCTCAACTTTTGTAATAATTATTTTTTATTATTTTACTAAATTCTTCTTAGATTGAAAGCTATGGTCAGTCAAAATTTAAACTGAAAAATTTTTTTTCAAGTTGACTAACCTGTTTTGTGGTCCAAATAAAAAAATTTCAGCTTGATCGGTGGGGCACTGTCCTTTCAGCGAAACGACACTACATCTTTTAGACAATATTATGTACTAAAAGTTGAAATTCTTTTAGATAATGTTAATTTGATCGAATTATGTGTAATAAAAAAAAATATTTTAACTATGAAATGATAGGTTGAAATCAATCACATACGTTTCAATATGAGAAACTAACATAGACCTACACTAAGAAAAATGCCAGTGACAATATCCAACATCTTTATTCTTTTCCCTATCAGAAAAATTCAAGCTTTTCCTGGAACCCTATAAATGATAAGTTGAAATACTATGTACTTCACATTAAAAAAAAAAAAAGAAATATACAAGCCTTTTATTGTCTAAAGTAAATTTATTATATTTAGTTAAATGAGTATTATAAGATATCATTTGATATTAATAATACAAATAACTAATTAATCAACGGGATCCTACTCAAATTACTACATATTTATTTTATTATAAGTAATATATATTTTATGTAAAAAAAGGATAATTCCTCAGAATTTGTGAATTATGGTGACATAGAGCTATGTGGTGATAGGGGCGGCTCATATTGGCTTAGCATGCAAAATGACAAATCAAGAAAAGTCTCTTTAGGTAAATCCGAGGTCACAGGTCGCTGGGATGTCGGCAAAGTGAAATTAACGTTTCATTGCATAATAATTAAAGTTTCATTGTACAGAAAAACATCTTGTCATGTGGACGGAGGAAATTGGTGAAAGTCATGGAATTATTGTACGTGATACATGAAAGTCATGCAGAAGGATGCCGTGGCCTCAACCGCTGACCTCAGCGGCATGAAGGAGCAGGCCAAATAGGCGTTCGGACTAGTGATTTAGATCGCTACATTTTGGCAGCTTTTGCGGGAGTAATTTCAATAAAAAAGATAAATCGTTACCACATGGAAAATAAAAATACGGTATAGTTCACGGCCAAGTATTTTTCAAGGTGATGCGAATAATAAAATATATAATTTTTAAAAAAATATTTGATTCGTAATTAATACCAGAATAATGATGAAGATCGAAATGTCTTTTGATATTGAAATCGAAATAATCAAATTTTTTAAAATATTTAATTTATAATTAAAATTAAAATAAAAATAAAAATAAAAAAAATAAATTTATAAAAAAAATAAAGATTGAATTCTATATAAATTGTTTCATTTTCATTTTACTTCGAAATTAAAATTAAAATAAAATTTCTTTCAACCAAATAATTGAAATGAAAGTCATCCATTCTGATTTTGATTCTAGATCTCTATTCCTCCCAATTAAACACCGTCTTAAGATTTTGACATTCTTCTTATCTTATCATCTAATTTGTAATAAGTGCCGCTAAAATTTAAAAACTTTTCTGAATAAAGACCTATTTATATTAGGAGCAAAATAGCAATTAGCATTCCATAAGAGACTCAGGTCCGGAAAATTAAATATGCTTGAGCACGGCCCATGATGGACTGCATCTGCGGAGGTGCTGCACACCTTGGGAGATCCATGCTCATCATCTACCACATCTCTCTCCTCCTGAAACCTCAAGCCCATGTATGGAGAGTGCGGGACCAAATGTTTCCGTAATGTTGGACCAAAGGTTCCTCAACCCATGGTATCACTTCAGTAGTTGGCTCAAGCAAGATCAGCTGCCGGCCACTCCCTTTGACGTAGCACATGGAAAGGGTATTTGAGAGGCGACCAGCCAAAGCTCGGGCTCCAACAGCTTGGTGAATGAGGGGATGGCAAGTGATGCTACGTCTGCTGCCAAACTGATTGTCGAGGCGTGCGGTAAGATCTTCTGAGGCCTAAGATTACTGGTGGAAGTTGATTTTCAAGGCTTAAGATTGCTGAGGCCTAAGATTGTTGGTGGAAGTTCAAAGTTCTATTTAAGGATAGCATTTTCCTCCGTCACCCCCATCATGCTCGGAGAATCTCAAATTTTTAGAGAGGATAATATTTGTCTTTTGAGAGGGATGTCTCTATACATTCAATCAAGTCTTCTCGAATAGAAATACAAGATGAAGATACAACTAAATCTTAGTTATTTAAAAATTTTTAATTTTTTTTAATTGATAATTTTTTTCGAAGAGATATAGCTCTTCGAAAGTGAATATTAGTTTTCGAGATATCATCTCTTTTTGAAATCATCTAGTCTCCTCGATCATCTCAACAAAGTCTATAAATAGGCTCTAGATCTAACTATATTAAAAATAATTTTGGAAGCATCATTCTCTTGTTTCTTCTCTCTTGTGCTTTGTTTGGGACTTTTCTTTTTGAGACAGACCTCGCTCTTCCTCCTTATTCCTTTTCCACTATTTTTTCTTATTTAGACATTTGAAGAAAGGAGGAGAAGGAAGAGGGTGTATAGTTCGTGATTAGAATCAGAATCAGAATCAGAATGGATTAGAATAGGAATCAAAATGATCAAATACTTTAAGAGACATGGTTTGTAATCAAAATGACCAATTTCTACTCTCCCATAAATTGGGTGTTAGGGATTGGTTTGTGATCGGAATCTGAATGGGACTTCTTCCAATCAAATTATTTGAGTTTTTAGGCTAAATGAATTCAGGTCATAAATAGGTCGATCTGTTTAAACTGTTTAATATTTAGATTGAATTTGAATTTCAGATGTCGGACCTATTGAACATGTTTAATATTCAGAAAGAATTGAGCCAGATAACTTGTTTAACTCGTTTAATCCATTTAACCCATTTAAGATCTATTTAACTTGTTTAAAAATTTAATTAATCTATTCCTAATCTATTAATTAATTTGATCTGTTGAATCTGTTTAATCCATTTAATTTATTAAAAATTTATTTAATATATTCAATATATTTAATTTAATTTAATTTATTTAATAAATAAATTAGATTAAAATTTAAAATTTTTATCTATTTAATATATAGATTAAATTTTAATTGATAATTTTTTTTTATCTGATCTATATCGATTCGATCCGTATCTAATTTAACCTGGTCTAATGCTATCTCAATCCCCGCAGGACTTCAAGCAGCAACGGAGGGAAACATTGGAGCCCCTTGGATTTATAATTTTCAACGGGACCTTGGATGTGGAAGGATCCCGTTGGAAGATCTCTCATGCTATTGCACCAGGGTGGATTGCAGGGTAGTACGATCCTCTCTCCCCAACACAACGAAGAAAAGAAAGCTCGGAGGTGAACAGTGACAAGTGAGAAAGCCGACAAAACGCGGTACTCGCGTGTTAATTGCCGGCCCAATATTTTGTTTTGGGACGGACGAGCACGTGATGAGGTACGAGTATGCGCGACAGGTGGAGCCCTGTACAATGATGGAATGAAATCAATGTTCCATGGTGGGCTGCGAAGTAGAGCTATTAACGTGTTTTCTCATTTGCGTGATGAGTGGGCAAAATCATTCCCAAAACTAAAACATATCATTACATTTAATTAAATACTAACAAAGTGATGCAAAGGTGACCCATCAATACATTGCACAGAAAAATATCATTAAATACTAACACGGGTGATGCTAAGGTGCCCAATCAATACATTGCACAAGAATTTGGCCAAAGTGATGGAATTGGTGTTACACCAGTCAGTCATGTAGAAGGATGCCGTGGCCTTAACCGCTGACGCAGCAGCGAAAAGGAGCAAGCAAAATACACGTGCAGCTGAAGCACTACGGGTAAGGTGGCGTGTTATCCACCGTAGGATTTAGCTTTAGTCCATTTGGACCTGATCCAAGTAATAATTATACGCTTTTGTGAGAGTTTCATGAATTAAATAAAATCACAGTCGCATGAAAAATCAGAATATCCGAGAGCAAGATGTGTTGCGGCTAATCCTCCCGTCGTCCGATCATCGATGCGCGCACCTGCAAAAAAAAGTTTTCACGGATCGGAGATGCCTCCGACGGAGACCCTCCGACGGTCAAGTCAGAGAGGAGACTAGGCAACAGTGAAAAATCAGGAGCTCAGCGAGAGAGAGAAAGAGAGCTCAAGAGCTTAGAGGCACTTCTGAGAGCTTGAGAAAGCTTGCTCGAAACTAAGAACTTACCAATACTGTTGCCTTACCCCATTTTATAGTAGAACACGGTATGGTCCCGCCATTAATGATGCAGACAACTGGAGAGTTGTCAAATCATCGAGGGCTGTCAAGTCACTGGGATTAATCCATGTCCTTGGCAGGATAATGCCCTAGGGCGGCCACACTGCATGTCCTTGACAGGACAACTGCCCATAGCGGTCGTACGGCATTTGGGTGGGCTGGCCGACTATATATCGGTATTCGGCTGCCGGGACGTCGGATGATGATCCGGAGATACCGTCGGCTGGTCTGGTACCTTGCGGAAGTCGGACATCGACTGCAACCCCCGGCAGTAAGTCGGTGATTTGGGCTCGGCCGCTTGGCCGATCGGGAACAGTATGGGTCTGTTCGGCCGACATACCTTCGGTCGGATATTATCGACAACCATTGTCAGCAGTCATCGTCGGAGTCATCGGTCGGTCTGGTTGGTAGAGTCGGGCGTCGGTCAGACTGGTCCGAGGGTAAGTCGGTGTACAGGGGTCGGTCGGTACAACTCAACAGTTGCCCCCCCCCACTCCTGAGTCGGATGTCGTGTTGGCCAGCGTTTTCACGTGGGCAACGGCTTCGGACGAAAGGAGTGATTATCCATCACGTCATGCTCCGACTCTGACGACCGTACCAATGAACGATCCGAGATCAGACGTCTCATTGGGAACGCGAACTGCTGTCTCCTTGGAAACATGAATCGCCGTCTCCTTGGGAATGCGAACTGCTGTCTCCTTGGGAACATAAACCGCCGTCGGTTAATAAATCCCGAGACGTGGTTTTTTCCGCCACATGTCAGGGGGCTATTGGGCCAGAACTGTTCATGCAGATGGAGGCGACGTGGCTCGATCTCGGGATAGGTGCGTCGAACCGTCGGACCGAGGAAGGACCCAAGTGCTACCACGTGTCGGCATCTGAGAAGCCCTCGTTCGGCATGCTTTCACCTCGACCGTTGAAGGGCCTTATATATATGCGGCCACTTACATCCAAAACTTCACTTTTTGCTGCAAATCCATTCTTGGCGCTGAGGCCTTGTCGAATTGTTCCCCAGTTTCAGGTAGTTGTCTCCGTGCTCTCCCTTTGAAAACTCTTCTCGAAGTTTTGCCTGTTCTTGTCTTCTTGCACCCTTTCTCCTCTGCCATTTTTTTTTTGTTCTCCTTTTTGGGGCTAGCGTTATGGCTAGAACCTCTCCTCGAGGAAATCAGTCGGAGAACCCGACCGACGATTCTCGGTCGACCCCGGAGGTGAAGATTTTTTCACTTTCGGGGGCAAACATCGAACGGCTCAGGGAGCAGTACAATATCTCGGAGCAGTTCGAGCTCTTCGCTTCTGGGGCTGAGGGTCGGGTTAACAACCCGCCTCCGGACTAGGTGGCCTTTTATGTCGAGGACCTTCGGGTAGGTCTTCATTTTTCGATTCTGGAGTTCGTCCGGAACGTCTTGGATTACTACGGGCTTTACCCGTCGCAACTGGCGTCGAACTCAGTCCGATTGATAATCAGTTTTGCTATGTTGTGTTGGTTTTTGTCGATCTTTCCTCGTATTTCTCTCTTCTGGGCATTTTTCGTCCTCCGACCCCACCCGAAAGTCGGAGGGTGGTGGTTCTTCAATCTCCGGAAGGGTCTTTCGTTCATCACCGATCTTTCATTGTCGATCCACGAGTGGAAGAACCAATTTTTCTTTGCTTCCTCTTCGCTACCTTGGGGGTTTCCTTCCCGCTGGGGCGACCCTCAGACTCAACCGAACGAAAACAGTCAGGTGGAGGCTGGAGACTGAGAGGACTTTCACTGACTGAAGGATGTGTCGGTGCTAAAGCAGAGAGAGCTCATCACCGAGCAGGCTCTGTACGATGCCGGCCTGAGTTCGGTTCCCTGTTTAGGTATAGTTCGGTCTGTCGATCATTCTTTTATCCTTTTTATTTATCTTTGGACTTGTGTTGATCCTTTATTGAAATTGCAGGCATGCCGCCCAGAGTGAGGCTGACAGATGCCGACATTCGGCAACATACGGCGAGGAAGAGACCGACGCCCGATGTCGGACCCTCGCGGCCTCCCAAGAGGCCTCAGATATCATCATCGACCGACATTGCGACGGTGGCAGCGTAGCCCGACACTGAACGTGTGTCGGGCTACGAGCGGGTCATCGCCCTGTCGGTGCCGGCGGTGCCACCCGAAGCGCTGTCCGAGGAAGGGGCTGCTGAGGGGGCAGCCGAAGGAGCGTCAGCTCCCCCACCCACGGAAGAGGTTCGGGCCGAAGCACGTAAGCCCGAACGATATGCAGCGGCTCCCGTCGCACCCTCGGGAGGGACTCAGTCGAGTTCTAGCTTCCCATCTCTCTCCGACTTCCGGGCCTGGGCGACCGAACGAGGGAAGGCCCCGATGGCACCAGCCGACGACACCAGGTCGGCGGGCCATGCCGCATCATCCGACGTTCAGCTTCTCGAAGGAGCGTCGGCCCTACCCAACCATAATTTGGCTAGGAGGTTGTGCCAGGCAACCATTCTCCCGACCGACCGGGAGATCATGAAGTGTCGGTCGATGACCGACATGCTTTCTTCCTTTTATCCGACTATGATCCAGGTGAGCTCCTCTTCTTCTTCTTTCCTCTTCATTATTATTTTCTATCAGTTTAGTTTTCTGACAACCGGCCTTCTACCTGCAGCTAATCTACAATATGTACGAGCTGGAGGCCGGGTATCGGAGGTTCGGCGATGTCCGGACGGTCTAGAGGAACAGGGCCGAGATCGCCGAGGCTGAGAAGGCGACGCTGGTCAACCAGCTGAAGTTGTTGGTCGATCGCGAGGCTAGGCTCGAGGAGGAGATCTTCCAACTGACCAACGGCCTAGTCGCCTCAGAGGCTGAACTTCAG
Source organism: Elaeis guineensis (assembly GCF_000442705.2). Taxonomy (NCBI): domain Eukaryota; kingdom Viridiplantae; phylum Streptophyta; class Magnoliopsida; order Arecales; family Arecaceae; genus Elaeis; species Elaeis guineensis. The sequence continues at coordinate 8,020,151 of NC_025996.2, read as the reverse complement.
TCGGCTCGCGAGCAGGTTCGGTGCAAGACCCGCTCCGTTCATCGACTGCGGTGCGAGCGGGACGGCTGCATCAGGGAGCTCGAGGTCGAGCACGAGCAACTTCGGTTCAGCCTGGAGAACCTGGCTAAGGCCGAGGAGAACTTGTCCTCCGCTCAAGCCGACGCCAACATAGTGAAGGCAAAGACAGAGTCAGCCAAGGAGGCGCTGAGCCGGACAGTGGAGGACTTCCGTAGCTCGGACGAGTATCGGGTGGAGCTCCTTGAGAGCGGCTTTGCCTCCTATCGGGTGGGGTACGAGGACGTCCGGAATGCGATTCAGAGTCTGCACCCGGAGCTCGATCTGAGCGGCATCGTCCCTTCAGGGTCGGAGGACCAGGCCGCAGAGGAGGAGGCCGACCCACAGCCGACGGGATGAGTTGCCGAAGGTGAGGCGGCTGCAACCCCCGGTCCCTCCCCGACCCGAGCGGGCATGCCGGTGGCTCCCGAACTCTATCCGGTGCAAGAAGTCGACTCTGATGAATAGTCAGAGTATCTGCTCCGTTATCTTTGTATTTTTTGTTTCTGCTTTGTCTTTGATATTTGTAATCGGGTTTCGTCCCAATTTTGTAGCCGGGCTTCGACCCAATTTTGTAAGTCATTTCAACTTAACAAAATCAAAGACTTTTCACATTTTTCTGACGCACGGTATAAAGTGTTTAATTTGCCGAGCCATCCCCGAGTGTATAGGTCGTAGCTCCGACACACCTCGTTAGGACGTTCGGTAGGGTCTAGCATAGCAGATCGAAGTAGTCAGTAGCATGCGCCGTGCCAAGGATAGTGCAAGCCCCGATCGCAGACGGGCATCCCGATCGTCATACAGATAGCGTGGGATCCGATGGTCGAGTGCCGCATCGATTGTAGGTCGAGTGTCTGCCGCCCGGACCTTGGTCGGGCATGTTCATTAGGTCGAGTGTCGGCCAATCACCGAACGTAGCTCATCGGCACGATCATTCTGTGGAGTCTGATAGTCGAGTGGTGTCCGACATATTCAGATAGGATAATGATGATAAGTCGAATATCCGTTATCCGACCTTTGGTCGGACGTGCACGTCGGGACGTATGATAAACGGTGGCAAGTCAAATATCCTCCGACCTGTCATGACCAAGTCGGTTCGTCGCAAGTCGAATATCCATTGCCCAGACCTTGGTCGGGCGGGTACGTCATGGCGTATGATAAATGATGGCAAGTTGAATATCCTTCGACCGGTCGTAACCAAGTCGGCATGTTGTAAGTTGAATATCCGTTGCCCGGACCTTGGTCGGGTGGGTATGTTATGGCATATGATAAATGGTGGTAAGTCGAATATCCTTCGACCAATCGTAACCAAGTCGGCATGTCACGAGCGCGACTGCGGTCGTCCTGGCATTTTGCCCTTCTTAGTCAAAGCTAAGTGGGCAAGTTAGCCAGCTGCATTGGTCAAAGCCCTTTTGCCTTTAGAGGCGAAGGCTGTTGGTTCGGCGATCGAGCCGTAGGCTCAGCGTAGATTCGGCGATCAAGACGTAGATTCGACGATCGAGTCATAGATTCAGCGTGGATTCGTAGATTCGATGATCGGGTCGTAGATTCGATGTGGATTCGTAGATTCGACGATCGGGTCATAGATTTGGTGTGGATTCGTAGATTCGACGATCGGATCATTGATTCGGTGTAGATTCGTAGATTCCCAACGAGACGTTGGGACCAAGTCGGGACATCGAGGCTCATACTTCTAGCAAGGGCCGACCCTCGATGGAGAGCCGAACTTTGTAGACTCCAGAGTTTTGAAATTGTATTGTATTCCGAGCAAGAAAGCCATACAAAATTCATTGGTAATACAATTTCAGGTTGTCAGCATTCCAAGTTCGGGGAATGGCTATCCCTTTCAGGGTTTCAAGTCGATAGGCGTCCGGCCTGCAGGTGTTGCAATCTTGTGGGGTCCTTCCCAGTTTGGGGATAGTTTTTCTTGATTCTGAGGCTTCGAGACTTTTGCCTTCCTCAAAACCAGGTCTCCGGGTCTGAAAGATTTTGGCCTAACTTTAACGTTGTAGTATCGGGCCACTCTTTGTCGGTAGGAAGCCATACGGAGTTGAGCCTCGCATCGGAGCTCGGGTAGGAGGTCCAAGTCAGTTCTCCGACACTCGGAGTTGTCTGATTCACAGTATTGCTCAACTCTAGTCGATGGTAATCCGATCTCTAGTGGGATCATTACCTCTGTCCCATAGGCTAGATTGAAAAGAGATTCTCCGGTCGGGACTCAGGATGCGTTCGGTATGCCCACAGGATCGAGTGTAACTCTTCGACCCAGAGGCCTCTAGCTTTATTCAGTCGAGTCTTCAACCCATGTAGAATGGTCCGGTTGGTTACTTCGACTTCTCTGTTGGACTGTGAATGCCCGACCGAGGTCAGCCTGTGCGTGATGTGAAATCTCGCACAGAACTCTTTGAAATCATTGTTGTCGAACTGTCGCCCGTTGTCGGTGATGATGGTGTGTGGTAGTCCGAACCTAAAGATGATGGACTTCTGGACAAAGTCTTCCATCTTACGCTCGATGATTTGCGCCAGAGGTTCGACCTCCACCCACTTGGTGAAGTAGTCGATTGCGATAACTATAAACTTTCTTTGGCCAGACACCAAAGGAAAAGGGCCGAGTATGTCGATCCCCCATTGGGCGAAGGGCCAGGGGGCGACAATGGCAGTCAGTTGGTTGGCGGGCCGGTGTTGTAAGTTAGCGTACTTCTGATATGGCTCGCACCTCCGAACCAAGTCAGCCGCATCTTTCTTCATGGTGGGCCAGTAGTAACCTTGCCGTAGGACTTTGTAGGCCAAGGATTTGCCCCCCAGATGACTCCCACAGATCCTTTCATGCACCTCCCTGAGTGCATAGTTCACATTCGTCGGTCCCAAGCACCGTAGCAAGGGAAGGGAGAACGACCTTTTGTAGAGTCGTCCGTCCATCATTACATATTGGGTGGCCATCCACCGAAGTCGCTTGGCTTCTGTGGGATTTTCAGTGCTGGTTCTATCAGTCAGATACTGAACGATCGGGTCCATCCAGCTTGGCTCGATCATCAGTTATAGTACCTCCTCAGTCATGTCGATGTTCGGTTGCTCGAGACTCTTCACAAGTGTCCGACCCAAAGTGCCGTAGACAGATGTCGCAAGCCTGGAGAGTGCGTCGGCCCGAGCATTCTCCGACCTGAGAATGTCGGAGATCTCAAAATACTTGAGGTGTGCCGCGAGATCTCTCACCTTCAAAAGATATTTCACCATGGTCGGGTCCCGCACTTCGAATTCGCCTTTGACTTGCCCCATAATCAGCTGGGAGTCGGAGAAGACTCTGAGGCTGTCGATCCCGAGCTCCTTCACCACTCTCAAGCCAGCGAGAAGCACTTCATACTCGGCTTGATTATTGAAAACTTTAAAGTTGAATCGGAGGGTGTACTCGGTAACCACTCCCTCCGAGTTGGTGAGCAGAAACCCGGCCCCGCTCCCTTGGGCATTGGAAGCTCCATCTATATGTAACACCCAGGTTGATCTGGGGTCAAATTCAGAAGTCGCAGCTTCTTTGGAGCTCCCACCTTCTGACATTTGGTCGGCTGTCGGGCATTCCGCAATAAAGTCGGTCAGAACTTGGGCTTTCAAAGCAGGTCGCGGTCGGCACTGGATGTCAAACTCGCTCAGCCTCACCACCCATTTCACCAGTCGTCCTGATGTGTCGGGGCGATGGAGGATCGCCCTTAGGGGTTGGTCGGTGAGGACCACGATGGCATGTGCTTGGAAATACGGATGGAGTCGTTGCACAGATATGAGCAGGGCAAATATCATCTTCTCCGCCCTTGAGTACCGAGTTTCGATCCCGTGGAGTACTTTGCTGGTATAGTATATGGGCTGGTGGGTTCGGCCCTCGTTCTCCCGGACGAGTACCGAACTAACAGTCTCTGGGGCAGTGGCCAAATAAAGGTACAATATTTCTCTGATCTCTGACTTTACAAGCAGGGGCGGAGAAGCCAGATACTTCTTCAAATCTTTAAAGGCTTGCCGGCATTCATTCGGCCAAGAGTTCTGTCTTTCGTTTGCCTTAGGGTTTTGAAGAATAGAGAGCAGATTTTGCTGGCATGCGCTGTGGCACACAGTCGAGCCGACTTGAGGTCTGACCGAGCCAACTCGATTTGGGAATAGAACGATGCATGGATTCTAGTTTCGGCCAGGATTGATTTTGATCTAAGGAGTCTTGAGGCCTTGTTTGGAAGGTCTTCTGGGGGTTAACTCAAGGGCTTAGGCTGGGATTATGTCCAAGGAACGAGAGTATGTGAGACATAGATTAGACATGGTTCGGTGAGTGCTTTCATATATTAAGTTTAGCCAAAGGAAGTTTTTAATTAGGCCTAATGGCTGTGTATAAATATACATAGATTGTATTAGGATTTCATAATGTGATTGAGTGAAAAGAAAAAGGATCTTTTCTCCTTAACTCTCTCTCCCTCTTTGGTTCCAATGCCAAATCCTAGCATCCTTCTCTCTTCTTTGTCGATTGCTGGAGTAACATCCAAGTTTCATGCGAGGTATTTATGATCAGATACGGAGGAGATTGTACCAGAGTTTTTGCTTTAAATTGGTATCAGAGTCCGATTACGTGGAGGAAAGAAGAAGACGTCGAAATCAGTTTTCAGTCTGGATTTCTGTAACACCCAGGTTTCCTTGATTTCTTCCTGTTAGATCTTTGATTGTGGTGATCTCTCAGTTAGGTGGATGGATTTAGACACAAGGAAGGATTGGATGAAGGTGGAAGAGATCTGTTTCAGATCTGATCCGATTTTCAGGCTGTGAGGCATTGTATTGTAGAAGGATTTAGGGTTGGTTGGTTGCTTGAAGGGTGTGATGGCTTCAAACGGATTTAAGATAGAGTTTGAAAAGTTTGATGGCAAGAGAAACTTCACATTATGGTAGCAGCGAGTGAAGAATTTGTTGGTGCAGCAGTAGATCTATAAGATCTTGGTACGAAAAAGATCGAAAAAGATCTCTACTGAGGATTGGAAGGAGTTGGAGGATATTGCCTTCAGCACGATCAGGATGTGCTTGGTAGATCAGGTGTTATCGGAGGTTAGCATGGAGACCACGATGAGAGGTCTTTGGGAGAAGCTAGAGAAGGTGTACATGAAAAAAAATATGACAAATAAACTCTGGCTGAAAAAATAATTATACAGCTTGCAAATGTCTGAAGGAGGCAATCTGATTGGTAAAAACATCCAGAGGTTCAATCAGGTATGTTCTGATTTATTGAATATGGATATGAAGATCGAGAAAGAAGATCGGGCATTGTTGCTGCCGTGCTCACTTCCATCAGTGTATGATAGTCTGATCACAACCTTGGTACACGGCAAGGAGTCCTTGGAGTATGAGGAGGTTGTGGATGCCCTGAGGTCGAACGTGCAATGGGAGAAGATTTGCAAGGGAGAATCTACTTTGGAGGCGTTCGTTGTTCATGAGAGGCGAAAAAGGCCTGGGATGAGAGAGAAATTGAAGGATAAATCAAAGAAGATTCTGAAGTATTCCAGGTGCCACAAGATTGGATATTTCAAGAAGGATTGTTCGTTGCAGAAGAAAGGAGGAGAAGAGAGGGACTCAATCGGGATAGTCACTGAAAGTGAAGGGACGGATGATCTCTTGGTAGTTTTGGAGGAGCCCGTGGGGTGCAGAGGATTCGAGATGGCTTCAGAGAGGTCCATAGAGTGCGGAGGGTCCGAAGGAGCAGCGACGAAGGTCGAGGCGTAGTTGGGACATAGGCAGCTGTAGGGCACGACAAAGACACGATCGGAGACAAGTGGTTATGGAGTCACGGCACGAATGCAGTCAGGAGTCTCGAGACATAGGCTACTGCATGTAGCGGCATAGAGGCAACTGGGAGACGGATAGTTGCGGACCGCAGGACAAATATCGCCGAGATACAGGCGGTGGCATGGGGCTGCAAAACAGGCATGATTGGAGAGAGGCGGCTATGGAGTTGCAGCATAGACACGACCGTGGAGATAGGCGGTCATGGACCACGGCACAGGGACAACTGGGGAGACAGATAGTTGCGGAGCCACAAGCCACTGTTGGAGGCACAGTCGGATATAGGCGGCTGTGGGACAGAGGCACATCTGGACTATAGGCAGTTGCAAGATTTTGGGATCCAAGTGGAGGCTGTGGAGTATCAGAATCGAGAAGGATACCTTGAAGGATGCAAGCTTCGACTTCCTTGATGGCGGAGGCATGCAGGGTGCAGGAACGATGCACAGGGCATGGTCCACAGGAGATCTACTATGGTGGCAGTGGATGTGAACGCGTCAGATGCATGAGCAAGGAGTATTGGAGGACAACAGGATACTGGAGGGTACCAAGAGACAAGGATTGTGCAGACTGACCATGTGGGGGTTTGCCAAGGCTTGAGGCACTAAGGTAGAGATTGTTATGAATGTGTGGTGCTTCCAAGCCTTAGGAGGCCATGAGAGGAGTCACGGCGATGGCTCCGAGAGGCTAGAATCAAGTACGGATCCTAGGGCTAGGACGAGAGAAGTCCTAAGAAGAAGGTCTGCTTCTACAGTGGAAGAGCCGACTCAGATCTAGGTCGAGTCGACTCGGATTGGGTCGAGTCAGCTCAGGATCTTGAAAAAATTGGCTCGGATATGGAATAGAGCGGGTTTCGTTGGCACATGCTGTGGCACACAGTCGAGTCGACTCGAGGTCTAATCGAGCTGACTCGAGCTAGGAACAGAATGGTTGATGTGTCTTAAATTTGCCGCAAGTACACGATGTGCAATGTATCACGTCTGACATGTATGGATCGATCTCATAAGGAATTGAGTTTTAAAGTGTGTTCAAATACTTGCTCAGACGAATTTAAAAAAAAAAAAGGAGAGATTGTTTATTGGATTACTAACTATCAAAACAGTAAATTAATTAATTATAAAGATAAATAATCTAAAAGATCTAGGATTTTTGAATCCATTAGATCAATGAATTAGAGAGCCTTCTTATAGTTTCTCTTATAATGTCCCTTGATTAATGTGTAAAACATGAACAAGCATGGATCATGAAGAGATTTAACTCAACTATAATCCATTAAGCATTTCTCTTTTACCCTAATTAAGAGATTTTTTCTTTCTCTTTTTTCTCTTGTGTTACCCAAGTATGGGCTATGAAGGGATTCTGACCCAACTATAATCCATCAAAGTTTCCACAAGAAAGGAGAAGAAAGGATTTAGAGATTTGTGAGACATCTACCAATCATCCCCTCTTACATCAAATCAAGCATGGACTATCAAGAGATTCTGATCCAATGATAGCCCATCAAGTCTCTTGGCAAGAGAGATGAAGAGAGAAAGATTCTAAAAGTTAAAAGCTCGAAAAGAGAAATTCAAAGGAGAAGACTTCTATTCATGGTCTAGCTTCATCACAAATCTCAGAGGGATTGCTTAGCCAGACATAGTTTGATTTGAAGTCTGAAATAAAACAAAATAAAATCTTATGCTACTTGCTGGAATTTAATTTACGAAAATTAAAAATTATAGAATTAAAAGATACAGAAATTTAAACTACTCTATTGCAGAAATTAAAATTATAAAAGTTGAATAGAATAAAAAAAAACTAGTTTATTACTGAATAAAAATTCTGATATAAAAATTTTTAACTCCTAGGCTATTAACGAGGTTTAGAGTTGAAATAAAAAATAAAATAAAATAAACTCTCTTACAGAACCTGGGTTTTTCCCTCTTCTTGGCTTGGCACCCATCTCTCCCTCCTCTCGTGTGTTGGAAGGGTGAAAGAAAGTGGATCGTGTATTGGAAGCGTGGAAGAAAATGAAAACAAAGTGACTAAAAATATTTAAAAAATGAGTATGCCTGTCTGTCACACAGACTCCTACGAGAATTATGGTGTGAAGAGAGAGATGTTTTAGAGTAAAGATATTGGCCTTTATTTATAGATGTAGGAGGGATGAGGATTTAATGTTTTGCTGATGTGAGACTAATGAAAGGATGCATGATAGACGGTTGAGATTAAATGATAAGGAGATTTGAATGGATGAGATGAAGGGTAACAAAGATAAGGCAAGAGAGAGAGTTGCTGTGCAATCCAACTTCTTCCCTGAAAATTAATTTTCTAAAATTAATTGATTTTTTTGTGTTTTCTCCGCATCTGTTTCCTTCTCCTGCGGCGCTGATATTTCTCTGCGTGCCAGTTCGCATGTGGCGCGTCTCGTGAGCCCGCACCACACCAGCCTTCCCGTAAGCCACCATGATTTACGAACCGATGATCTCTTTCCGCTTGGACCCATCGCGTTTAAATTTTGGAGCCATGTGAATTGTTTCCACTGTTCTGCTTGCTTCCCTCGTAACCTTTCCAAAACAAAACCGCTTGGACCCACGTGACAGCTCTCCAAAATCCAGCTCACACGCACCAGCCCTCTTCCTTTTTAATTGCTTTGAATGCACATGGGCTCCATATACAACATGCTGGTTCTTTTCTCCACGTGAAGCGTCCAAAACAAAAATTCTTTCCCTTGTCATCCACATGAAGACCAAATGGTCCATGATAGTTAATGGATTGATCTGATAAATTTTCAATTTTAATTTTAAATTTATTTTAAATTTATTTTTTATTTCATTTGATTCGTTTAAGCTTATGGGTTGGGTTTTTCATACTGATGTACTTTTTTTTTATAAAATATATAAAAAAATATCAATTTAAAAAAAAATATAATTTGATCTATAAATTAATATTTTTATGGATAAATTTTCACACTTATCACACTTTCCAATTTATTTATTGCTAGTCCCTTAACAATATTATATATATATATATATATATATATATATATATATATATATATATATTTCATTAAGGTCATCATTTACAAAAGTAGATCGAGAATTAAAAGTCAAAGAGTTTAGCAAGTATTACTAACTAAATATTAAGTTTTAGAAGTAAATTTTGTAGTTAGTACAATCAAAAATTTTTTTAGAATACATCTAAAAATCTACAGCACTTATGTTTGTAATAACTAACTTAGCATTTGAGTGCTAGTTTGTAAAGGACAAATGTATCTTCTCTTATCACATTGCTTTAGTTAATTTTCTATACACACTATCAAATAAAGTTCATGAACTAAAGGTAGCATTCATACTACCTTTTTTTCTCTCTCTCTTTTATTTTTTTTATTTTTAGTGCTGAGCATTCTGACCTTTCCTTCACCGTTTGATGTAAATCTCCATACTTGACTTAGGTGCAGAGATTCGGTTACTAAGCTTAGGGCAATCCGCATATGCTCTGTATTTTATATTTTTATTTTAGACAGGTAGCTCTTTCCTCAAATTTAAATTTTTGATTGAAGTATTTGTCAATCATCAATTTTAAGTGATAATTGAATCCTTAGTTGGCTTCACAATCTGCACCTATTTTGCCTTATCAGTATGCATGTGTAATTAGAAGTGCTAATAGCCTTTAGATGATCTAAGTAAGTTGCTAAAAATTTATCCAACTAATTTACTTTTTAACTCACTATGGTCATTAGCAAATACTTTCTAACTCTTATTTTTTTTTTTCTAATCTGTTTCGCTCAAGATTCTATTTTTTGATGCACAGTTTATTCAAAATTTTTATTTATTTTTTTTTAATTTTAAAGATTTTTATGGGGTATATTTTTCAAAAATTTTTCAAAAATATTTTTAGAAGATTTTTTCTCTCCCAACTTAAATATCATTATCTCTAATGAAGGAGAAAAAAAATGCAATACAAGAAAGAAAAAGAAAGATGTCACTTGGTGAATATGTGTTCTATTTTGAAGGTGATTTAGTATGATGTTGGCTTGAAAGTCCAAAGTCTGAAGATGGGTACTTCTGTTTATTCAATAGAAAAGATATTAGTTTTAAGAAATTGGATTGCCTTCCAGAAGCGCTAAGTCTAATGTCTTCAGTCAGACGCTAAAAGAGTATTTATCTTATTTTTGCCTAAATTTTAATATGGGTCGATAATTCTCTACATGATTGGGGCTCTTGCTCAAAGTATTTCCTACGTAGGACCATTATATGACTCATTCCCTTGATAGCTAACAACTCTTCCTCTATAATTAGATCTAGGTATAACTTAACTACTAGTCAGGATTCTAAGGGACCTAGATCTATGTACTCGATGTGCTGAGGAAATATTTCTGGATCTCCTATTATTGCCTCTTCCTTTTTAGGTAAAGGTTCAACCAGTATCATGAGGGGTTCAACTAGTAATTTTGATCTTGGCTGAGTGTAATAGTCACTAAGTTTGGATATCTCATTATTATTATCAGCTTCAGGTATCTCTTCCAGTTTCTCAGACCTGAATGTTCTCAACTGATTGAATTAGTCTTTAAGTTCTAGACCATTTTGGGCTCTAGGGTTAACCTCGAGTTGGCTTGATAATCTATCCTCTTCTAGTTCACTAACCGCTGTAGTTGATTGGCCCAATTGTTTTAATAACTGATCAGCGGTTTGTATGAAATTATTAAGAGTATTTTTAATGTCTAAGGTTGATTGTGTCAAGACTTCTAAATTCTTTTCTAATATGTTGACTCCTTCTTTAGGATCTAAATCTAGTTGATTGTTCAGTGCTTCATTGGGCCTTAGGTAGGGCTGATAAAAAATATGGACTCCTAATGTTGCATCTTGTGACCATGTAAGGTTCATTCATAAATCCTTTATTGAATATACTTTTCTGTGTAAACCCATTTTAAGTTGGATTCACTAAGTAAGGACACTCCTCCACAATATGATCTGGTGCATCGTATCTAGTGCATATGGGTGCTAGCACATGGTTAAATTGGATATATCTTCGAATTCTAAGGCTTCAATTCTACTGATCAAAGTTGTAATTCTAGTGTCTTCAAACTCCCTTATATAAATGTATACATCTTCAATTCTAGTGAATGCAAGATGCATGCCAATCGTTTGAGGGCCAATTATAAAATTGTTAGCTAAGGATCTAATTCTAGACGGTTGGATAGAATCGAATAACACAGGTCATGTAGAATTTTAGATTTTTTAATAGAATTAATTTTTTTCTTAGTGACCTTATAGGCTTGTAGGTTTTAGATTGTGTCTGACAATTATCATTTTGTCCTAGAAGAATTTTTTTAAAATTTATTTTTTTTTTATTTTATATATATGGGAGAAAGAGAGAAGAAGCAAAAGAGTTCTAAAAATAGGATTCCTAAGGGGTCCTAGACCTATGACGATAGATGAGAGTGTTTTAGTTAGGTATAATTTTTTTTTAAAAAAATAAACAAGTTATCAAACAATTTATGACTCTTTGTGGGGTTATCCTAATTCTAGACAGCTTCTAACTGTCAAAGTTGCTTTCAAGCATTCCAAGTTCGAACTTGACTAACCGAATTAATCAAATAAGTGTAAGATTGGTGGGAGGCTCTCCGTGCTTTCGCAACGGACCTAATTAGAGAACCATCTTTCTTTGAAACATGATTTCTGAACCACTTTTCTAGACACCAACAGACTAACCAACTTAAATCTGATCCAACTCTTGGATTTTCTTGTTCTAATGAGCTCAGATGTCCCTAAGACTAGCATCTAATCAATTTTATTTAAGAGTTAGATTATGTAGATGTAAGGAAGTGATTTGTAGGCTAAGAAAAAGTGATCAAATCCCCACCTTATATTATTAATGAGTTTTGCCCTTAAAGTGTTTTATGGATATGCAATGCAACAAAGCAATAAAAAGAACCAAGTTTTTATTAAAAAAATTAATAGCAAATAAATCTAATAAATATGCAAAAGAAAAAAGTTAGAATACGTACCTGACTTTCAGCACTCATCAACTTAATATAAAGCGAGATAAAGGAGACAGATAATAAAAAACTATAGCTAAACTAAAAGCACAAAGAATAAGAATTTAAAACATAATTTAATGATGCCAACTCTTCAGTAATAGTGCCAAAAACTTGATGTGTCTTAAATTTACCGTAAGTGCATGGTGTGCAATGTAGCACGTCCGATGAGTACGGATTGATCCCACGAGGAATTGAATTTTAAAGTGTATTCAAATACTTGCTCTGACGAACTTTAAAGAAAAAGAAGAGAGATTGTTCGTTGGATTACTAACTATCAAAGCAGTAAATTAATTAATTATAAAGATAAATAATCTAAAAGATCTAAGATTTTTGAATCCACTAGACTAATGAATTAGAGAGCCTTCTTATGGTTTCTCTTATAATATCCCTTGATTGAGGTGTAAAATATGATCAAGTATAGATCATGAAGAGATTTAACTTAACTAAGATCCATCAAATATTTTATTTTCATTCTAATTAAGAAACTTTTTTTTTCTCTTTTTTCTCTTGTGTTACCTAAGTATGCGCTATGAAGGAATTCTGATCCAACTATAAGCCATCAAAGTTTTCACAAGAAAAGAGAAGAAAGGATTTAGAGATTTGTAAGCCATCTACCAATCATCCTCTCTTGCATCGAATCAAGTATGGATTACGAAGGGATTCTGTCCCAATGATAGCCTATCAAGTCTCTTGACAAGAGAGATAAAGGGAAAATAACTCTAAAAATTAAAAGCTCGGAAAGAGAAATTCAAAGGAAAGGACTTCTATTCGTAGTCTAGCTTCATCATAAACCCCATAGGGATTGCTTAGCTAGACATAGTTTGGTTTGAAATCCAAAAAAAATAAAATAAAATCTTATGCTACTTGTTAAAATTTAATTTGTAAAAATTAAAAATTACAGAATTAAAAGATGTAAAAATTTAAACTACTCTATTGCAAAAATAAAATTATAGAAATTAAATTGAATAAGAAAAACTAATTTATTGTTGAATAAAAATTTCGATGCAAAAATTTTTTAATCCTAAGTCATTAATGAGGCTTAAAGTTAGAACAGAAAATAAAATAAAATAAACTCTCTTATAGAACCTGGCTTTTTTTCCTCTCTTGACTTGGGGCCAACCTCCTACTGGTTGACTTTCCTTCTCGTGTGTTGAAGAATAGAAGAAAGTGAAAATAAGATGGCTAAAAAGATTTAAAAGGGATATGTCTGTCTATCACATAGATCTCTACAAAAATTATGGTGTAGAAAGAGATATCTTAAAGTGAAGGTATTGGCAGGGAAGAGGATTTATTGTTTTGTTGATGTAGGACTAAAAAGATGCATAATGGATGATTGAGATTAAATGATAAGGAGACCTGGATGGATGAGATGAAGGATAAAAAAAAAAAAAAGATAAGACAAGAGTGAGAGTTGCTGTGCAATCCGACATCTTTTCTAAAAATTAATTTTTTAAAATTAACTGATTTTTTCGCGTTTGCTCTGCCTCCGTTTCCTTCTTCTGCGGCATTGATATTTCTCTGCGTGCGTGCCAGTTCGCATGTAGCGCGTCTCCCGAGCCCGCACCACACCAGGCTTCCTGTGAGCCACCATGATTCATGAACCGATGATCTCTTTTCACTTGGACCCACCGCGTTTAAATTTTGGAGCCACGTGAATTGTTTCCGCTGTGAGCTCCCGTGCCCTCTGCTTGCTTCCCTCTGAACCGCTCCAAAACAAAGCCGCTTGGACCCACGTGACAGCTCTCCAAAACCCAGCTCACACGCACCAGCTCCCTTCCTCTTTAATTGCTTTGAATGTACATGGGCTCGACGCACAACATGCTGGTTCCCTCCTTTAAAATTAAATTTATTTTTTATCTCATTTTTTTTTTTAATCTATGAATTGAGTTCTTCATATTGGTGTATTTTTTTCTATAAAATATATAAAAAAAAATTAATTTTAAAAAAATAAAGATAATTTAATCTATAAATTAACGCTTCTATAGGTAAATTTATACACTTATCAATGATGCATGAGTTTTAATTTCGGCTTAGATTGATTTTGATCCTAAGGATCTTGAGGCCTTGTTTGGAAGATCTTGAGGGGGCTAACTCAAGAGCTTGAGCTAGGATTAAGTCCAAAGAATTAGAGCATATGAGATATGAATTAGACATGGTTCGGTGAGTGTTTTCATGTATTGAGTTTAACCAAAGAAAATTTTTGATTAGGTCTAATAGCTACATATAAATATACATAGGTTGTATTAGGGTTTCATAACATCTTTGAGTGAAAAGAAAAAAGATCTTTTCTCCCTAACTTTTTCTTCCTCTCTGGTTCTAATGCCAAACCCTAGCATCCTTCTCTCTTCTTTATCGATTGCTGGAGTAATATTTAGGTTCCATGCGAGACGTTTATGATCAGGTATGGAGAAGGTCGTGTTGGAGTTTTCGCTTCAATTGGGCTATCGATCTTGGATTTACAGGCCCAGGATTCAGCTGGTGTAACAACCAACATGGGTTTGCTCGAATCTGGGAGAGGATTGATCGAGCACTGGCTTCGGCTGATTGGATCCAGCGCTATCCGGGGTATTCTGTTTAGCACCTATCGAGGATTGCCTCGGATCACTGCCCCATTCTTATCTCGACGGATGGCCTGGATCAACCTAGGGTCCCCTTCCGATTCGAGAAGTTCAGGATCTGTTATCTGAGGTCTTGGGATTTGGTTCGGGAGATATGGAGGATGCCAATTTATGGGGATGCGAGGTACAGAGTGACTTATAGGTTAGAGTTGGCCAGACGCAGACTCCTTTGGTGGAACCATTGGGATGTGGGTGACATATTCTGATGGATTGAGTGGGTCGAGATTGATATTGAGGAGTTGCAGTTAAGCGAGGATTGGGTGGTGGATTATCCGAGCCTGAGTTGGGAGAGTTGCGCAGTAAGTTTGCTGAGCACCACTCTCTTCTGAGGCAGTAGGAGATCTTATGGAGGCAGAAGTCCAAGGTGCAATGGATTCAGGAGGGAGATTGGAACACCAGGTTCTTCTATTAGTCTACCATGATTCGAAGATCCACCAACCACATCAGGCCGCTGCAGAGGAGTGATGGTAGTGTTGTAGATGATAGTAGAGGGATTCGTGTGGAGATCCTTCATTTTTTCAGAGATCGGTGGATGAGGTCGCTGGGTGAGGACTGTCCCATTCTGAGTGCTCAGTCGATAGTCTGCATCTCCACACAGGAGAATGGGATTTTGACCAGATCAGTATCTTCTAAGGAGATGGGTGGGGCCTTTTGGTCTTTTGGAGAAGATAAAGCTCCAGGACCTGATGGCTTTCCTCCTCTCTTCTTCCGTCAGTATTGGATGATCATCCAGGAGGAGGTGGTGGAGGCAATGCAATTGGCCTTCGAATCTAGAGGCATTCCGATGGCATGGAAGCGGATCCTTATTACTCTCATTCTGAAGTGGCCGCATGCTTCGATTTTTGAGTACTTCGAACCCATCAACCTCTGTGCAACTCTCTACAAAGTGTGTGTGAGGGTTCTGGTTGGACGGCTGAAGCCATTGATGCTCATTTAATTAGTCCGGAGGAAGATACTTTTGTTGGGGGTTGGTCCATCACCGACAATATTTTGCTTGTCTAGGAGTTCATGCATGACCTCCAGAGGCTCCATGTCATTGTAGTCTTATGGCCATCAAGCTGGATATGGAGCGGACGTATAATCGGATGAGTTGGACTTTCCTCTAACGGATGCTTTAGGAGCTCAATTTTATGGAGGGGTGGATTTATTGGATCATAGACTGCATCGAGCATCCCAGCTTCACCATCCTTGTTAATGGCACCCCGACGGAGTTCTTTATTTCTTTTGTGGACCTGCGCCAAGGTTGTCCTCTCTCTTCCTACTTATTCATTTTATGTGCTGATGCCTTATCCAGGATGTTGAGAGATATAGTTCAAGATCAGGCCCTTGAGTCATACTGGCCTGCTCCTGGTGTCCATCCGCTATCACACCTTCTTTTTATAGACGACTGCCTCCTCATTGGGTATGCCTCCATCTGAAAAGCGGAGCATTTTGCCTCCATTGTCAGGGCTTACTATCAGATATCGGGGCAGTGGGTCAATATTTAGAAGTCTGCTATCATCTTCAACCTGAGGATGAAGGCCTAGGACAGATCGATGATCAGGCAGATCCTAGGGATTCAGGAGCAGTCAAGGATGCTGACCTATCTTGGGGTTCCGATCATAGGCTGTCATTTACGGCAGGCTGAGTGTAGACCCTTGGAGTAAAGGATTCAGGAGCATCTTCAGGGATGATAGGTCAATGCCCTCTCTTTCATGGATAGGACCACTCTGGTGAGATCAGTGTTAAGCTCTATTTTGATTTATCTCCTGTCCCATACGGTTGTCCTTGTCGCTTGCATTAGAGGGATAGAGCAGTAGTTTCGTAACTTCCTGTGATGCTCTGGCTGTGATTGTCATCGGATCCATTTGCTCTCCTAGGAAGTGGTGTGTCAGCTTATGTCGGACGGTGGCCTGAGGATCCATTCCTTATTGATGAGGAGGTAGGCTTTGATTGCCAGGCATGCAGCCAGATTTCTGATCCAGTTGGATTGCTTGTGGAGTATGGTGATGAGAGTTCACTATGGTGCATAGAGTCATGGGAGTACTATCTAGGCTGCCTGAGGCTGCTCTTTCATCTGGAGAAAAATTTGTGCTCGGGGGCCTGATGTCATGGATTAGATCACGTGCTTGGTTGGTGATGGTCGTTCGATGGAGGTGATCCACGATGTTTGGGTTTTGAGTATTCTTTTATCTTACTGGCTGACACTTATTAGCAACGAGGTGGAGGATCATATGCAGGTGTCTAACCTCATCACTATTGTACTTCCAACTGGAGACCACAGGAGATCACCTGACTTTTAGGAAGCCACTCGTGGAGTGGATCTTTGCCATCCCAATTCCTGTGCACCCTACTCAGGATGCGAGGGTCTGGGGATGCTCCTGCTGCTTGAGGGTTCTCTTGTGAGACTTCTTCCATTGGTACAGATCGACGCCTTTTAAATGGATTGAGGCCACATAGATTTGAAGAGTTGCTGCTCATCCTCGGGTTTGGATTTTTCTCTGGAAGCTTGCCTGGAACTACCTTCCTATTCGGACACTTCTCAAGGAGAGGGGCATGGAGGTTCCGATCGTGTGTCCGAGCTATGGCTTGGAGGATGAGTCCGCGAAGCATGCGGTCCTGCGGTGCTCAAGGATGAGAATCATTTGGAGACAGGTGGGCAGTTACCCATGGGAGATGAGCATTGATCCATGGCTGGTATCTTTCCTTGGTTGATTCATCAGAGTGTACTTAACAAGATGACTATGGTTGGCAGACAGATAGCTTATATTGCTTACAAGATTTATTTGTCTAGAAACAACCTTGTCTTCGATGATAAGGTGATTTCTGCTCGTTGGGTACTGGAGAGAGCAGTCTGCTTAGCACAGGAGTACTACCAGTTTGACATTGTCATTTTGTCCCTTGACATCCCCGATTTTTGGAGCTCCTTGACTGCCTCGACAGCGATCCGTAAGGTTCTATCTATTTCTTGAGAGCCCCCACGCCCCAGGTTTGTTAAGGTTAACTTTTATGGTAGTGTCAGGGATCGAAGAGACGAAGCGGGCTTTGTCATCTGCGGCCCGGACGAGAGACTTTTGGTGGCTGATGGATGTCACCTTTTTGAGGCTTCAATTTCGACGGCAGAGCTTCATGCCACTTGGGCAGGTGTCATCTTTGCTAGGCAGTAGCTTCACGTGGAGAGGATTTTTCTGTTGGGTGACTCTGCTATTGTTATTTCTTGGATTCAGGGAGAAGCCAGATAGTCTGAGGGTCATCTGCTTATCTGAAATATCTGGACCTCTTTTCGCCAAGCTGCTGCAGTGCGAGTCCGGCATGTCTATCAGAAAGCAAACATTGTAGTAGATTGGATGACGGCTTTTGTTGCTGAGCACTCCGATGATTAACTGTGAAGATTGAGTGATGACTGCTCACAGACTTTATAGGATTTTGTGCATCTTAACTTTTTAGGCTGCTTTCGCATCAGTGTGATCGCTCGTTTGTACCAAAAAAAAATTACAACACGTGTAGGAGAAAGCCACATAACTATAATTCTATATTTGGTTAGGATAATGAGATGATGAATTGATGAAGTTAAAAAAATGAATGATTTTTATTTATTATTTGATTTAAAAAATTATAAAAAAGATAGATAAAAAATGAGAGATTATCCATCGATCCTGGATCACTAATTTGTATCTTCGCAAATTTAGAGAATGCAAAGAAAGATGGATAGGCATTGATGGTTGAATTTTTGTATTGACAAAATTATATCTCATTAATTTTTTTTGATAGAACAAATATTTCTTCATTTTTTTATTTATATTATTTATATATATATTTATCTATATATTATTGATAATATATTATTAAATTTAATTATAAATTATTTTTAAATTAATATATAATTTTGATAATTAAAATTAAATAATTAAAATTTTCTTCTATTTTTTTTATTTTTATTTACTATTTTTAATTAACTATTTAAATTAAATTATTAATTAATTAGTTATTTATATAATTAATTAAATAATATTTAATTTATAAAATTATTTATTAAATTAAATTAAATATTTATATAAATATTTATATTATTATATATTATAATGATTATAAATTTATGTAGGGATTCTGTGGTGCCCCATAGCTTTGGAGGTGATCATAGGTGGAACCGATTTGATAGGCACTAGATTCACTATGACGGACACAGTCATAGGCTAGGATAGGAGTGGTTCTAGGGTGGAGATGATTCATAGCTCCACGAGATCGAGGTTCAGATGATGAGGACTTCGAAGAGCTTGGTTGGAGCTCTAGATATCTGAGGATATAAGGTGAAGGAAGGAACCAGAGCCAGAGTTGAACCTACGGAGGAATAGCAGATTCAGAAATTTGGATCGACTCAGACTGAGACTGGATTAACTAAGTTATATATGGGTCGACTCAGTCCCAGTCTGAATCGACTATGTCTCAGAAAAATAGAAGATAGGCTTCTCAAAAAAATTGGTACAGTACACAGGTTAGTCGACTCAGTCCAGTCTGAATTGACTAAGTCCCAGATTAGCCGATGCAGTCTGAGATTGGGTCGATTCAGTGTCGTGGATAGAGCAGCATGAATTTTCTATTTGGATTTTGGATTGAATTTGATTTTAAGGGTCTTAAGGCTTGATTTGAGAGGTCTTAAGGGGCTAATTCATGTATGGGCTAGGATTTAGTCCAAGGGGTTGGGAGCATGCAAGATATAAATGTACATCGGCTTGGGTGAGTACTTTTATGTGGGTTAGCCAGGGAAGTTTTTGTGCCATGGTTTATTAGGGTTTGAGAAACCCTAGGGTATATAAACCTATTATTGTAATAGTTAATGTTGGTGGAATACAATATGGCATTTCTAGCTCCCAAAACCCTCATCTCTCTCCTTTACTTTGGTTGCACGCCATCCTAGGAGGGAAAAACAAATCCTAGCTGCCACCTCCAATGAAGGAAAGAAGGGAACCCTTGGAGCCGTCCCTTTGGTGCTATTTGCCGGTGATTTTCAGATCTTCACATTTTAGAGAAAGTGCACAATAATTTATATATTATTTATTTATTAAATATAAATAAGTATTATAAATTGATAATAAAAATATTTTTATTAAAAAATAGTCTAATAAAAATATTATATAAATATCATTTATTTTTTCTTTCATTCTTCTTATATCAAACAAAAAAAAAATCATTTTTATCACTATAAGAAATTTAGTTTTTTGTGACAAGCAATGTTGTCACTGAAACTTGGAATATTGTTACTGATGAATTTCTCTGACAACAAACTATTGTCACTAGCCGGTCGTAATTGCTTCATCGCTAAAACCATTTATGACAACTTAAATTTTTTGTCACTGAATCATTTCTTTTCTGTGACAATAGAGCTTGTCACTTAATGTACTTTTTGCTGTCACCAATACAATGAAATGGGCATGCCTTGAAGGATCTTGTGACAATAGTAAATCTATTTAGAGTCGAGTTCTCTTATTGCAGAAAAGTCTTACAGAGACAAGAGTTTCACTTGTCACTGAAAATAAAATTTGTGACAACTTAACTTGTCACAGAAACAAATCATTCTTGTCACAATGCAATAACGTAAATTAGTTTTGGGACAATAATGACTCTGTTTAGTGATAAAGTTTCTTGTCACTGAAATAGCTTAAAGTGACAAGAACTTTTGTTGTCATGGAAAATCTCATATGTGACAACTTGTTATTGTCACTAAAATTTAGTGTACCATTCTTTTATGACAATTTATGGCTACAGAAATTCATCTCATTCACAAGCAAACTAAGAATCCAAATACATTTTTCTCAATATTTGCATTTCAGTAGATATCCAAAATAAAAATTACAAGATAGTTCCAGTAGTTCATAAGCACTCCATATGCTATTTAATTGATCAAAACCAACAGTACATGATCCAAGACATCCAAGGAATTTTCAATTTCACTGTTTGGAATTCGACAGGACATCCAAAATTAATTAAAAAAAAACACTGACTAGTACCTATAGTTCATAAGCACCCTACATTCTACTTAACTGATCAAAACTAACAGCCTATGACATCCATATTTTCAAATTGAAGCTAGTTGATGTACTCCCATAATGCCAACAGAAGTAGCTGCCTATATTATTCCTGCATATAAACAAGGTTTGGATTAGTAAATGATTGGCTAGAATAAAGTTTTGAGTAATTAAAGTCTAGCAACCTCTAGATAAGCAACAGATTATCCACTAAAAATTTAAAAAAAAAAATAAGGCAACTTTTTTTGCATATAATTTGTAAATTTATACCTCATATTGAAAAGTTGAGACAACAAGAAAGGTTTTCAATCCATGTTTTCAATGGACTACACAAGAAATGAGCTCAGGCATGTTAGCAATTAAACTTCTAAAATAAAAAATTAAAAAAAAAGAATTGACTATATATTAAGAATCTCAATTCAAAGTTGCCATTCCTAGAATTATAAAAAATTATGGATCTCACGCTCTTAGAATGCAGCACTGTACCTAAGTATACTATAGCTGATTGGTTGTTGTTTATATTCCTCTCTTATAGATCATTGAAAACAAGAAAAAAAAATATCATATTTAACTTTTCTACTTTTTTAAAAGTAAAAAATTCTTACTTGGTCAAAGTTCATGCATTGAGGAAGATGAAGCTCTTGATTGGGAGAAAGTTTCAAAAAAGACAGCAAAGCGAGCTTGGATCATAGCATTAACTTTTTCATTAACTTGTTCCTCCATTTGAGCTTGAATCTCAGCTCTAACCTCATCTTGCAATTGAGCTCGAACATCTTCTCTAATGCTATCCACCAACGATTCCTTAGCTTGTTCGACAGCTCTTTGTACCTCTTCTTGCACATTTTCATTATACCTAACTCTCTTAGATGGTGCCTTCTTTCCAGCACCTTTGCCACGAAAATAACCAGACTTTTGGCCAAGTACTTGCAGTAATATGTCATCACGAGTCATTTGGGATTCATTCTCTTGTGTTTGTTGAACAACCTCCTCAAGTTGTTCCTGTAATAGATTATCAAAGATTAGATGCCAAAATAATGCATAATGAATTTTAAGAACAATAAGAAAAGTTTTTTAACTAACATGGATCTCCTTGGATTTAGGGTCAGACCATACTAATTCTCCTTTATTTTTCTTAGTGTGCTGAATCAACCAAACCTGATCTGGTGGTGCTTTTTCACCTGTTTCTGGGTCCCTCTGAAATGAATCACAAAAAAATAAGTGTTTTATTTAGAAGTTCCTAAAACTATGTTAAATCTTCAATTTATTCTAAAAACTTACAGTTGATTCTTCAACTTCAGCATAAGATCGGGTGCCACATGTATGCTTAGTAACTAGCTTTGCCCTATTTGCTGCATTTCGCTTGCTTACTTTCTACAAACAATTGATATATGCAACTAACATCATCTATAAATCCAAAATGATGATGTATATATTTTAAATATAAATTAAATTTTAATTTGCAAAAACCTGAAAAGCATCAGAGCTGAAGTATGCCATCATATATTTCCAATCTTCTGGAGTAACATCTTCAGAAATATTAGCCAACCTCTCCTCATCAGTTTTAAATTTCTTATATAAATCATGCAAGCGATTTCTCCAACCTCTATAAAGTCGTTGCATGGTGGCCAAGACAAAAGCACATAAACGATATTCATTCCTATCATCTTCCATCTTAAACTTCTCCTAGAAGACACAAACAATGTAAATTGTATGTTAATATATATAAATAGAAATAAACAAGATACTAAAATCAATCATAAATATTTAATTTACCTTTACTTGTAGCCACATTCGCTCACCTACTCTATTTGCCACATCTGGCCAATTTTTTGTAATTAATGGAGCTTGTGTCCTGACAACATAACCACAAAAATTGACAATATCTCTAGCATTTTCTCCTACTGCTCTCAGTATATCATGAGGGATGCTAACTTTCAATGGTCTATTCTTTGTTCTCATATCAACCTTAATACATTTGTAACGCCCACGTACATTCTTACTTGAAACAGTTGCTATAGAAAATAAATTACAATTAGTATAACTAAATTTAAGTAGAATAAATTAAAAGTTTCAGCTATAAATAAAATATTATTATACCAGCAATACTACAATGACTAGAAACTCTTGGTTGAGTTTGAAGTTGCTGTCCATGGGATTGACTTTGTTGCAATTCAAGCAACTGGTCTTGGTGTTCATTTGTCTGCTGGTTTTGTTGGTCCCAAAGTTGTGCCTCTTCTTGTGATTGATTTCGCCGCAGCCTTTCTCGATGAGGTGATGTAACTTCATTTGTTTGAAATCTTATATCAATAACAGGGCGTTGTCCTCGTCCACCAATTCGTGCACCTCTTCCTCTACATCTAACCATTTCTTAATAAAAATAATAAGCAAGCTTTTTAGTAAAAGTTCAACTAATTATCAGCAACATCTACTAAATGCACAAAAAAATATGAATATGCCATCAGAAGATACAAAAATAATATGAACACAATAAAATGATTTAAATTAAAATACCTGTTGGTCATCACATAATGTTTCTTCTTCCAACATGATAAAAAATAAAATTCTAATTACAAATAGGCTAATCATCAGGACTATATTCATCAGAACTGTATTCATCATGGTTGTTTTGATCATCATCTGTTTCGCTTTTAGCTTCTTCTTCTATCTCATCATCATTAATAAAATCATCTAATGTCAGATTCTCTCTATTTGTGTCATTGTTGGGTGAAAAGCTTTGTGGTTGAAGATCATCTCGATGTAGCACTCCTATCAACTCATCATTGTTCATGACTTGGCCATATTAAAAATTTTGTTCTTGTTCCTCTTGTTGGTAGACATCATCTTCGATCAAACTATCATCATCATCATCATCTGCATCATATCTACAGATGGCACATCATAAGCATCATGTGGATAAGTTTTTACCATAACAAGCCAATTGCTATCAACTAAATCTTCTACATAGAACACTTGTTGAGTTTGAGAAGCCAACACAAAAGGCTCATTAGTGTTCAAAGATCCATGGATATTTACGCTTATATATCCATAGTTGTCAACCCTATATCCTCGTCCCAATCGGCCAACATCCCACCAGTAATATTTGAAAAGAACTACTTTTTTATTTCCCACATACAACAATTCAAAAATATCTTCCAACACTCCATAGTATTCTTTATCAGCAGATGTATCATCTCCTTTTACAAGCACTCCACTATTCTGACTTTTTCGCCCAATTGCACGATCTCTTGCATGAAATCTGAATCTATTGACAATGTAAGTTCCATATCTATGAACTATTTTGAACGGTCCAACAGCCAAGCTTAGAAGATCTTCACTTGCTTTGCCTTTAGCTTTAAGCTTTGAAACCTATTTAAGATTAATAAATTAAGCCATTATTAGCATAAATAAAAGTAACTTAAAGTATTTACCTATATTATATGATACCTACACGTTCATAAAACCAATCTGGAAATTCTTTGTGATGTCTAGCCAGGATATTTCTTGAGCTCGCCTCTTCCAATTCTTTTTTATGCTCCCTATGAATGACATAATTAATCAATAATAAAGATGATTGAAGTAGAAATAAAGTTCTTTGAAGATTTTCATAATAACAAGATTTTGTTCTTACTCAATATATGGCTAAACTTCCTCACAGTTTCGAAGAACATATGCTTGAGCTTGTGTAAACTCCTGAGCATTAAGCTCATAAGACTTAAAAGCTCCTTTTGCACAGCCATCTTTGGCAAAGATTGATAGTCCTTGGTATGAAGTAGCTCCATCATCATTTCGTGGGACTCGATT